>NC_086444.1:46892012-47091905 GCF_028390025.1 Pseudophryne corroboree | reverse complement strand
ACACCCTAGTCCAGTATAAGGTAACATATGTATAATGTATAATTCAAGTGCACAGTCTGGAACCCGATCCTTAGACCAGGACGTGGGCCCCCAGGCAGTGGGGCCCACCCGTGGTTTCCCCTGCACCCAGTGCCAGATTAAGGTCCTCATGGGCCTGGAGCTGTAATTTATGTAGGGCCTACTGTGTGCCGCTGCAGGGGGTGGGACCAGCATGGTGGGGGTGTGACTACTGATATGGGGGTGTGGTCTGTGCAGTGTGGTCTGGCTAGCACCATGGAGGGCATAGCTACCCACCTACGGTTTATTTTTGTGTTATGAGCCTAACCTACTAGTATATATTTAGATTGTGGCAGTAGGAAACCCATGCAAGTATGGGGAGAATATACAAACACCACACAGTTAGGGCCGTGGTGGGAATAAAACCCATGACCTTAGTGCTGTGAGGCAGTAAAGCTAACCATTACACCATCTGTAGACCTGTTAGTGGCTGCAGTCCAAGCCACATGGGAATTTTTGCCCCAGAACATTTTAAAAATACATTTATATAATGCTATCCTATGACTAAACTCAATGAGCTATGGTTTTTCTAATATGCATTTTCAGGTTTTATTAACATGCAACAACCATGTAAAAAATATACTACCGCTAACCCTACACCCACTCCCCACACACACTACACTACCCCTGTCCTATTCCCCGCACACACTACATTACCCCTGCACCTATTCCCCGCACACACTACATTACCCCTGCACCTACTCCCCACACACACTACACTACCCCTGCACCTATTCCCCGCACACACTACATTACCCCTGCACCTACTCCCCACACAAACTACACTACCCCTGCACCTATTCCCCGCACACACTACATTACCCCTGCACCTACTCCCCACACACACTACACTACCCCTGCACCTATTCCCCGCACACACTACATTACCCCTGCACCTACTCCCCACACACACTACACTACCCCTGCACCTATTCCCCGCACACACTACATTACCCCTGCACCTACTCCCCACACACACTACACTACCCCTGCACCTATTCCCCGCACACACTACATTACCCCTGCACCTATTCCCCGCACACACTACATTACCCCTGCACCTACTCCCCACACACACTACACTACCCCTGCACCTATTCCCCGCACACACTACATTACCCCTGCACCTACTCCCCACACACACTACACTACCCCTGCACCTATTCCCCGCACACACTACATTACCCCTGCACCTATTCCCCGCACACACTACATTACCCCTGCACCTACTCCCCACACACACTACACTACCCCTGCACCTATTCCCCGCACACACTACATTACCCCTGCACCTACTCCCCACACACACTACACTACCCCTGCACCTATTCCCCACACACACTACATTACCCCTGCACCTACTCCCGACACACACTACACTACCCCTGCACCTATTCCCCGCACACACTACACTACCCCTGCACCTATTCCCCGCACACACTACATTACCCCTGCACCTACTCCCCACACACACTACACTACCCCTGCACCTATTCCCCACACACACTACATTACCCCTGCACCTACTCCCGACACACACTACACTACCCCTGCACCTATTCCCCGCACACACTACATTACCCCTGCAACTACTCCCCACACACACTACACTACCCCTGCACCTATTCCCCGCACACACTACATTACCCCTGCACCTACTCCCCACACACACTACACTACCCCTGCACCTATTCCCCGCACACACTACATTCCCCTGCACCTACTCCCCACACACACTACACTACCCCTGCACCTATTCCCCGCACACACTACATTACCCCTGCACCTACTCCCCACACACACTACACTACCCCTGCACCTATTCCCCGCACACACTACATTACCCCTGCACCTACTCCCCACACACACTACACTACCCCTGCACCTATTCCCTGCACACACTACATTACCCCTGCACCTACTCCCCACACACACTACACTACCCCTGCACCTATTCCCCGCACACACTACATTACCCCTGCACCTACTCCCCGCACACACTACACTACCCCTGCACCTACTCCCAGCACACACTACATTACCCCTGCACCTACTCCCCCCACACACTACACTGCCTCTGCACCTACTCCCCGCACACACTACATTACCCCTGCACCTACTCCCCGCACACACTACATTACCCCTGCACCTACTCCCCCCACACACTACACTACCTCTGCACCTACTCCCCGCACACACTACATTACCCCTGCACCTACTCCCCCCACACACTACACTGCCTCTGCACCTACTCCCCGCACACACTACACTACCCCTGCACCTACTCCCCGCACACACTACATTACCCCTGCACCTACTCCCCCCACACACTACACTGCCTCTGCACCTACTCCCCGCACACACTACACTACCCCTGCACCTACTCCCCACACACACTACACTACCCCTGCACCTATTCCCCGCACACACTACATTACCCCTGCACCTACTTCCCACACACACTACACTACCCCTGCACCTATTCCCCGCACACACTACATTACCCCTGCACCTACTCCCCACACACACTACACTACCCCTGCACCTATTCCCCGCACACACTACATTACCACTGCACCTACTCCCCGCACACACTACACTACCCCTGCTCCTACTCCCCGCACACACTACATTACCCCTGCACCTACTCCCCCCACACACTACACTGCCTCTGCACCTACTCCCCGCACACACTACACTACCTCTGCACCTACTCCCCGCACACACTACATTACCCCTGCACCTACTCCTCACACACACTACATTACCCCTGCACCTACTCCCCCCACTCACTACACTACCTCTGCACCTACGCCCTGCACACACAACATTACCCCTGCACCTACTCCCCGCACACACTACATTACCCCTGCACCTACTCCCCGCACACACTACATTACCCCTGCACCTACTCCCCGCACACACTACACTACCTCTGCACCTACTCCCCGCACACACTACACTAACCCTGCACCTATTCCCCGCACACACTAAATTACCCCTGCACCTACTCCCCACACACACTACACTACCCCTGCACCTATTCCCCGCACACACTACATTACCCCTGCACCTACTCCCCACACACACTACACTACCCCTACACCTACTCCCCGCACACACTACATTACCCCTGCACCTACTCCCCCCCCACACACTACACTGCCTCTGCACCTACTCCCCGCACACACTACACTACCCCTGCACCTACTCCCCGCACACACTACATTACCCCTGCACCTACTCCCCCCACACACTACACTGCCTCTGCACCTACTCCCCGCACACACTACACTACCCCTGCACCTACTCCCCACACACACTACACTACCCCTGCACCTATTCCCCGCACACACTACATTACCCCTGCACCTACTCCCCACACACACTACACTACCCCTGCACCTATTCCCCGCACACACTACATTACCCCTGCACCTACTCCCCACACACACTACACTACCCCTGCACCTATTCCCCGCACACACTACATTACCACTGCACCTACTCCCCGCACACACTACACTACCCCTGCACCTACTCCCCGCACACACTACATTACCCTGCACCTACTCCCCCCACATACTACACTACCCCTGCACCTACTCCCCGCACTCACTACATTACCCCTGCACCTACTCCCCGCACACACTACACTACCCCTGCACCTATTCCCCGCACACACTACATTACCCCTGCACCTACTCCCCACACACACTACACTACCCCTGCACCTATTCCCCGCATACACTACATTACCCCTGCACCTACTCCCCACACACACTACACTACCCCTGCACCTATTCCCCGCACACACTACATTACCCCTGCACCTACTCCCCACACACACTACACTACCCCTGCACCTATTCCCCGCACACACTACATTACCCCTGCACCTACTCCCCACACACACTACACTACCCCTGCACCTATTCCCCGCACACACTACATTAGCCCTACACCTACTCCCCACACACACTACACTACCCCTGCACCTATTCCCCGCACACACTACATTAGCCCTGCACCTATTCCCCGCACACACTACATTACCCCTGCACCCGCTCCCCGCACACACTATACTACCCCTGCACCAGCTCCCTGGATACACTATACTACCGCTAACCCTGCACCTGCTCCCCGCACACACTACACTTCCCCTGCACCCGCTCTCCGCACACACTATACTACCCCTAACCCTGCAACCGCTCCCTGTCCACACTACCCCTAACCCTGCACCCTCTCCCCGCACACACTACCCCTAACCCTGCACCTGCTGCTCGCTCACACTACCCCTAACCCTGTACCTGCTCTTCACACACACTACCCCTAACCCTGCACCCGCTCCTCGTACACACTAACCCTGCACCCGCATCCCTCACACACTACCACTAACCCTGCACCCGCTCCTCGTACACACTACCCCTAACCCTGCACCCACACCCCGCACACACTACCCCTAACCCTGCACCCGCTCCTTGCACACACTAACCCTGCACCCGCACCCCGCACACACTACCCCTATCCCTGCACCCGCACACACTACCCCTAACCCTGTACCCGCTCCTCGCACACACTACCCCTAACCCTGTACCCGCATCCCTGACACACTACCACTAACCTTGCACCCGCACCCCGCACACACTATCCCTAACCCTGTACCTGCTCCTCCCACACACTACCCCTAACCCTGTACCCGCTCGTCGCACACACTACCCCTAACCCTGCACCTGCTGCTTGCTCACACTACCCCTAACCCTGTACCCACTCCTCGCACACACTACCCCTAACCCTGTACCCGCTCCTCGCACACACTACCCCTAACCCTGTACCCGCTCCTCGCACACACTACCCCTAACCCTGTACCCGCTCCTCGCACACACTACCCCTAACCCTGCACCCGCTCCTTGCACACACTAACCCTGCACCCGCTCCCCGCACACACTACCCCTAACACTGCACGTACATCATCGTTTCGGGGACCCCCGTCCCCTTCATCAGGATCATAATATAATCAAATATATATATATATCTATATATATATAATATATATATCTATCAGAACGGGAGAGAGAGAGGCATGGATGGAGAGAGAGTATGGGCGTGGAGAGACAGTGGTGAGGGAAAGAGCTGCATGGAGGAAAGAGAGAGCGGGTGCACTGGGGAGAGACAGAGAGAGGCATAGGGGAGAGAGAGGGCATGAGGGAAAGAAGCATGGGGGAAAGAGAGAGAGAGAGGGCCATGGGAGACAGAGAGATGGGGGTATGGGGAGAGAGAGTTATGGGGGAGGGAGATGGCATGGGCAGAGATGGGGCCATAAGGAGCGGGAGAGACAGGCATGGGGAAAGAGACATCCATAGGGAGAGACTGGTGAGAGAGAGCAACAGAATGAGATTAGGCAGGAGAGCTTGCTGCTCAATCCAAGTACACACTACATTACCCCTGCACCTACTCCCCCCACACACTACACTGCCTCTGCACCTACTCCCCGCACACACTACACTACCCCTGCACCTACTCCCCACACACACTACACTACCCCTGCACCTATTCCCCGCACACACTACATTACCCCTGCACCTACTTCCCACACACACTACACTACCCCTGCACCTATTCCCCGCACACACTACATTACCCCTGCACCTACTCCCCACACACACTACACTACCCCTGCACCTATTCCCCGCACACACTACATTACCACTGCACCTACTCCCCGCACACACTACACTACCCCTGCTCCTACTCCCCGCACACACTACATTACCCCTGCACCTACTCCCCCCACACACTACACTGCCTCTGCACCTACTCCCCGCACACACTACACTACCTCTGCACCTACTCCCCGCACACACTACATTACCCCTGCACCTACTCCTCACACACACTACATTACCCCTGCACCTACTCCCCCCACTCACTACACTACCTCTGCACCTACTCCCTGCACACACAACATTACCCCTGCACCTACTCCCCGCACACACTACATTACCCCTGCACCTACTCCCCGCACACACTACATTACCCCTGCACCTACTCCCCGCACACACTACACTACCTCTGCACCTACTCCCCGCACACACTACACTAACCCTGCACCTATTCCCCGCACACACTAAATTACCCCTGCACCTACTCCCCACACACACTACACTACCCCTGCACCTATTCCCCGCACACACTACATTACCCCTGCACCTACTCCCCACACACACTACACTACCCCTACACCTACTCCCCGCACACACTACATTACCCCTGCACCTACTCCCCCCCCACACACTACACTGCCTCTGCACCTACTCCCCGCACACACTACACTACCCCTGCACCTACTCCCCGCACACACTACATTACCCCTGCACCTACTCCCCCCACACACTACACTGCCTCTGCACCTACTCCCCGCACACACTACACTACCCCTGCACCTACTCCCCACACACACTACACTACCCCTGCACCTATTCCCCGCACACACTACATTACCCCTGCACCTACTCCCCACACACACTACACTACCCCTGCACCTATTCCCCGCACACACTACATTACCCCTGCACCTACTCCCCACACACACTACACTACCCCTGCACCTATTCCCCGCACACACTACATTACCACTGCACCTACTCCCCGCACACACTACACTACCCCTGCACCTACTCCCCGCACACACTACATTACCCTGCACCTACTCCCCCCACATACTACACTACCCCTGCACCTACTCCCCGCACTCACTACATTACCCCTGCACCTACTCCCCGCACACACTACACTACCCCTGCACCTATTCCCCGCACACACTACATTACCCCTGCACCTACTCCCCACACACACTACACTACCCCTGCACCTATTCCCCGCATACACTACATTACCCCTGCACCTACTCCCCACACACACTACACTACCCCTGCACCTATTCCCCGCACACACTACATTACCCCTGCACCTACTCCCCACACACACTACACTACCCCTGCACCTATTCCCCGCACACACTACATTACCCCTGCACCTACTCCCCACACACACTACACTACCCCTGCACCTATTCCCCGCACACACTACATTAGCCCTGCACCTACTCCCCACACACACTACACTACCCCTGCACCTATTCCCCGCACACACTACATTAGCCCTGCACCTATTCCCCGCACACACTACATTACCCCTGCACCCGCTCCCCGCACACACTATACTACCCCTGCACCAGCTCCCTGGATACACTATACTACCGCTAACCCTGCACCTGCTCCCCGCACACACTACACTTCCCCTGCACCCGCTCTCCGCACACACTATACTACCCCTAACCCTGCAACCGCTCCCTGTCCACACTACCCCTAACCCTGCACCCTCTCCCCGCACACACTACCCCTAACCCTGCACCTGCTGCTCGCTCACACTACCCCTAACCCTGTACCTGCTCTTCACACACACTACCCCTAACCCTGCACCCGCTCCTCGTACACACTAACCCTGCACCCGCATCCCTCACACACTACCACTAACCCTGCACCCGCTCCTCGTACACACTACCCCTAACCCTGCACCCACACCCCGCACACACTACCCCTAACCCTGCACCCGCTCCTTGCACACACTAACCCTGCACCCGCACCCCGCACACACTACCCCTATCCCTGCACCCGCACACACTACCCCTAACCCTGTACCCGCTCCTCGCACACACTACCCCTAACCCTGTACCCGCATCCCTGACACACTACCACTAACCTTGCACCCGCACCCCGCACACACTATCCCTAACCCTGTACCTGCTCCTCCCACACACTACCCCTAACCCTGTACCCGCTCGTCGCACACACTACCCCTAACCCTGCACCTGCTGCTTGCTCACACTACCCCTAACCCTGTACCCACTCCTCGCACACACTACCCCTAACCCTGTACCCGCTCCTCGCACACACTACCCCTAACCCTGTACCCGCTCCTCGCACACACTACCCCTAACCCTGTACCCGCTCCTCGCACACACTACCCCTAACCCTGCACCCGCTCCTTGCACACACTAACCCTGCACCCGCTCCCCGCACACACTACCCCTAACACTGCACGTACATCATCGTTTCGGGGACCCCCGTCCCCTTCATCAGGATCATAATATAATCAAATATATATATATATCTATATATATATAATATATATATCTATCAGAACGGGAGAGAGAGAGGCATGGATGGAGAGAGAGTATGGGCGTGGAGAGACAGTGGTGAGGGAAAGAGCTGCATGGAGGAAAGAGAGAGCGGGTGCACTGGGGAGAGACAGAGAGAGGCATAGGGGAGAGAGAGGGCATGAGGGAAAGAAGCATGGGGGAAAGAGAGAGAGAGAGGGCCATGGGAGACAGAGAGATGGGGGTATGGGGAGAGAGAGTTATGGGGGAGGGAGATGGCATGGGCAGAGATGGGGCCATAAGGAGCGGGAGAGACAGGCATGGGGAAAGAGACATCCATAGGGAGAGACTGGTGAGAGAGAGCAACAGAATGAGATTAGGCAGGAGAGCTTGCTGCTCAATCCAAGTAAAGTAGTAACTACACTGCTTTCACAAAAGACCCATACACACTTGCCGAGAAAATGAGCGACGTTGCTCATTTTCCCCCTACCTGAGCAACGTCGCTCATTTTCTCGGCAACTGTATATGGCGCCAGCGACGATCGATGCGCTGCCCTGCGGGTCGGCTATGATCGTCGCTGTCAGCAGTGGAGCTGCGTGATGTCACTGAGCGATATGAACGGTCATATCGCTCAGTGTGTACGGGCGGCCGCCGACCGCGCAGCCCGGGAGGGGAAACACTAGACAACGTCGTTTATAGAGCGAAGTCGTCTAGCGTGTATGGACCTTTACTCCTGTGAGTGCGGCTGATGTCTGTCTATTTAAGTAGAGTACCTGCTGTCCGGCTGATCGCTCCTTACTTCCCCTGCTTCATGGGTCCTCTTGGGCATCAGGAGTGCATGGAGAGTGTGGCTCTTCACTTCTCGGTGCGGGCCCAGCAAAACAGACATTGCAGTGGCTGCCGATTCCGCCCCCAGGCGAACTGCACTGTATATATATGTATATATATATATATATATATGTAATATATATATTTACACACACTTTAAGCCACAGAGGCCCCCTTTGTGTAAGTGCCACAGGACTGGAAGGACAGGACTAACAGCAGCTGAATTTGCAGGAATTCAGTTATAACCCAATATGGACAAAGCTGCTGACTGACCAGGGGGCGGGGCTAATCGGACATGTGGGCGGAGCTTCGGGGACAGACCTTTGGATTGCATGGGAACAGAATCTGATTGAGCATTGCTGTAGGCCGCCCAGGGGGCGGAGCTAATTTGACATGTGGGCGGAGCTCAGGGAAAAGCCTTGGATTGCATGGGAACACAATCTGATGGAGCACAGCTGCAGGCCGCCCAGGGGGCGGAGCTTATCGCGGCTGGGGTCTGACTCGAGTCTGAGCTTCAGGTAATAGGAGGGGATGGGAGCGGATGTGCACACTGCGGGCAGCTGCAGCCTGGAGTAGGCGGAGCCTCAGCCGTGACGAAGGTGTATGCTGTAACTGTTCATAAGTGATGACAGGAGAAGACGATTTCTCCTGTCATCACTGGCTGACTGAATTGCACGGGATCCTGTGGGCCTATTTTCAATGGGGGCCTGGAGCTGCAGCTCCATCCGCCCCATTGTTAATCCGGCCCTGCCTGCACCCCTTTGGGCCAGTCCAAGCCTGCCTCCGCCCACTGTGGGTCTGCTGCTGAGGGTCTGCCGTTTGATTCCTTACTGCTTCAATCTGTTGAAAACATTCTTCGCAAAATGGGCGCTGCCTCAGAGGAGCCAGTTGTTAAAGATACTAGAGGGCTACTCTTCAATAACTGACTCCTCTGTGGCGGCGGCCATGTTGGGAGGGACATTTTAAATACAGAGCTGCGGGACGGAGGCGACATGAGCGGCCTGGGCCCTCCCCTCTCTGTCAGAGAGGCCGGGCCCGGGACAGCTGTGTCCCCAGTACCTCCCAGAAGGCGGCCCTGTGTGTACTGTTGATTCTATTTCGGAGTGGGAGAAGGGACCTTCTGACATATCTAGGGGAGGAGACACATCACCAGGGGGAGGAGCTACGGGCGAACAGGGTACCCTCTCGGGCTCGCTTCGCTCGCCACGCTTCGGGCTTGGTGGCTCGCGCCGCTCGCCACCTGATTACTAAAGGTAATAGTTGGTGGCGTGGATAGTAGAGGAACTATCCCGCTGGCCTTGCTCCTCCCCCTTGTGTTGTGACTCCTCCCCCAGATGGAAAAGGTCCCTTAGCCCACTTGATTCTAGCATCTACCCTGTGTGTACCCGACGATCTCGTGTGTGTTCCGGTGTCGGGATTCCAAATTGTGTCAGGATTACGAGGCTGAAGTTAGCTTCTTATTCGGCCAGTTTCTTATTCACTTCTTATTCGGCTCCAGCTTCTTATTCACTTCTTATTCGGCTCCAGCTTCTTATTCACTTCTTATTCGGCTCCAGCTTCTTATTCAGAAATTAATATATTAAAAAAATTAAATAAGGATAGATCACTAAGTTAACATTGCATAAACTTCAAATAGTGTCCCTTTCACCAATTTACATGACATTTTGCATTAAACAAAAATGATTTAGGCATGAAAATGGTGGCAAGGCGGGCACAGACACCAGATTTCATCATTTTGAATAAGAAGCTGTAGCTGTGCAAGGGTTAAACAGCGTTGGTCAAAAGATTTGACACTTGAAACTCACACAGGGTGGTCACTTACATATCACCCACTTGCAATTTGCCTCGACCAACAAGCATTTGGGCATGAAAATGGTGGTAACGCGGGCACAGACACCAGATTTCATCATTTTGAATAAGAAGCTGTAGCTGTGCAAGGGTTAAACAGCATTGGTCAAAAGATTTGACACTTTAAACTCACACAGGGTGATCACTTACATATCACCCACCTGCAATTTGCCTTGACCAACAAGCATTTGGGCATGAAAATGGTGGTAAAGCGGGCACAGACACCAGATTTCATCATTTTGAATAAGAAGCTGTAGCTGTGCAAAGGTTAAACAGCGTTGGTCAACAGATTTGACACTTGAAACTCACACAGGGTGATCACTTACATATCACCCACTTGCAATTTGCCTTGACCAACAAGCATTTGGGCATGAAAATGGTGGTAAAGCGGGCACAGACACCAGATTTCATAATTTTGAATAAGAAGCTGTAGCTATGCAAAGGTTAAACAGCGTTGGTCAACAGATTTGACACTTGAAACTCACACAGGGTGATCACTTACATATCACCCACCTGCAATTTGCCTTGACCAACAAGCATTTGGGCATGAAAATGGTGGTAACGCGGGCACAGACACCAGATTTCATCATTTTGAATAAGAAGCTGTAGTTGTGCAAGGGTTAAACAGCGTTGGTCAACAGATTTGACACTTAAAACTCACACAGGGTGGTCACTTACATATCACCCACCTGCAATTTTCCTTGACCAACAATCATTTGGGCATGAAAATGGTGGCAAAGCGGGCACAGACACCAGATTTCATCATTTTGAATAAGAAGCTGTAGTTCTGCAAGGGTTAAACAGCGTTGGTCAAAAGATTTGACACTTGAAAATCACACAAGGTGGTCACTTACATATCACCCACATGCAACTTGCCTTGACCAACAAGCATTTGGGCATGAAAATGGTGGTAAAGCAGGCACAGAACCAGATTTCATCATTTTGAATAAGAAGCTGTAGTTGTGCAAGGGTTAAACAGCATTGGTCAAAAGATTTGACACTTGAAACTCACACAGGGTGGTCACTTACATATCACCCACCTGCAAATTTCCTTGACCAACAAGCATTTGGGCATGAAAATGGTGGCAAGGCGGGCACAGACACCAGATTTCATCATTTTGAATAAGAAGCTGTAGCTGTGCAAAGGTTAAACAGCGTTGGTCAACAGATTTGACACTTGAAACTCACACAGGATGATCACTTACATATCACCCACCTGCAATTTGCCTTGACCAACAAGCATTTGGGCATGAAAATGGTGGAAACGCGGGCACAGACACCAGATTTCATCATTTTGAATAAGAAGCTGTAGTTGTGCAAGGGTTAAACAGCATTGGTCAAAAGATTTGACACTTGAAACTCACACAGGGTGGTCACTTACATATCACCCACCTGCAATTTGCCTTGACCAACAAGCATTTGGGCATGAAAATGGTGGCAAGGCGGGCACAGACACCAGATTTCATCATTTTGAATAAGAAGCTGTAGCTGTGTAAAGGTTAAACAGCGTTGGTCAACAGATTTGACACTTGAAACTCACACAGGGTGATCACTTACATATCACCCACTTGCAATTTGCCTTGACTAACAAGCATTTGGGCATGAAAATGGTGGTAAAGCGGGCACAGACACCAGATTTCATCATTTTGAATAAGAAGCTGTAGCTGTGCAAGGGTTAAACAGCGTTGGTCAACAGATTTGACACTTGAAACTCACACAGGGTGATCACTTACATATCACCCACCTGCAATTTGCCTTGACCAACAAGCATTTGGGCATGAAAATGGTGGTAACGCGGGCACAGACACCAGATTTCATCATTTTGAATAAGAAGCTGTAGTTGTGCAAGGGTTAAACAGCGTTGGTCAACAGATTTGACACTTAAAACTCACACAGGGTGGTCACTTACATATCACCCACCTGCAATTTTCCTTGACCAACAAGCATTTGGGCATGAAAATGGTGGCAAAGCGGGCACAGACACCAGATTTCATCATTTTGAATAAGAAGCTGTAGTTGTGCAAGGGTTAAACAGCGTTGGTCAACAGATTTGACACTTGAAAATCACACAAGGTGGTCACTTACATATCACCCACATGCAATTTGCCTTGACCAACAAGCATTTAGGCATGAAAATGGTGGTAAAGCGGGCACAGACACCAGATTTCATCATTTTGAATAAGAAGCTGTAGTTGTGCAAGGGTTAAACAGCATTGGTCAAAAGATTTGACACTTGAAACTCACACAGGGTGGTCACTTACATATCACCCACCTGCAATTTTCCTTGACCAACAAGCATTTGGGCATGAAAATGGTGGCAAGGCGGGCACAGACACCAGATTTCATCATTTTGAATAAGAAGCTGTAGCTGTGCAAAGGTTAAACAGCGTTGGTCAACAGATTTGACACTTGAAACCCACACAGGGTGATCACTTACATATCACCCACCTGCAATTTGCATTGACCAACAAGCATTTGGGCATGAAAATGGTGGTAACGCGGGCACAGACACCAGATTTCATCATTTTGAATAAGAAGCTGTAGTTGTGCAAGGGTTAAACAGCATTGGTCAAAAGATTTGACACTTGAAACTCACACAGGGTGGTCACTTACATATCACCCACCTGCAATTTGCCTTGACCAACAAGCATTTGGGCATGAAAATGGTGGCAAGGCGGGCACAGACACCAGATTTCATCATTTTGAATAAGAAGCTGTAGCTGTGTAAAGGTTAAACAGCGTTGGTCAACAGATTTGACACTTGAAACTCACACAGGGTGATCACTTACATATCACCCACTTGCAATTTGCCTTGACCAACAAGCATTTGGGCATGAAAATGGTGGTAAAGCGGGCACAGACACCAGATTTCATCATTTTGAATAAGAAGCTGTAGCTGTGCAAAGGTTAAACAGCGTTGGTCAACAGATTTGACACTTGAAACTCACACAGGGTGATCACTTACATATCACCCACCTGCAATTTGCCTTGACCAACAAGCATTTGGGCATGAAAATGGTGGTAACGCGGGCACAGACACCAGATTTCATCATTTTGAATAAGAAGCTGTAGTTGTGCAAGGGTTAAACAGCGTTGGTCAACAGATTTGACACTTAAAACTCACACAGGGTGGTCACTTACATATCACCCACCTGCAATTTTCCTTGACCAACAAGCATTTGGGCATGAAAATGGTGGCAAAGCGGGCACAGACACCAGATTTCATCATTTTGAATAAGAAGCTGTAGTTGTGCAAGGGTTAAACAGCGTTGGTCAACATATTTGACACTTGAAAATCACACAAGGTGGTCACTTACATATCACCCACATGCAATTTGCCTTGACCAACAAGCATTTAGGCATGAAAATGGTGGTAAAGCGGGCACAGACACCAGATTTCATCATTTTGAATAAGAAGCTGTAGTTGTGCAAGGGTTAAACAGCATTGGTCAAAAGATTTGACACTTGAAACTCACACAGGGTGATCACTTACATATCACCCACCTGCAATTTGCCTTGACCAACAAGCATTTGGGCATGAAAATGGTGGTAACGCGGGCACAGACACCAGATTTCATCATTTTGAATAAGAAGCTGTAGTTGTGCAAGGGTTAAACAGCGTTGGTCAACAGATTTGACACTTGAAACTCACACAGGGTGGTCACTTACTTATCACCCACTTGCAGTTTGTCTTGACCAACAAGCATTTGGGCATGAAAATGGTGGTAAAGCGGGCACAGACACCAGATTTCATCATTTTGAATAAGAAGCTGTAGCTGTGCAAAGGTTAAACAGCGTTGGTCAACAAATTTGACACTTGAAACTCACACAGGGTGATCACTTACATATCACCCACTTGCAATTTGCCTTGGCCAACAAGCATTTGGGCATGAAAATGGTGGTAAAGCGGGCACAGACACCAGATTTCATCATTTTGAATAAGAAGCTGTAGCTGTGCAAGGGTTAAACAGCGTTGGTCAACAGATTTGACACTTGAAACTCACACAGGGTGATCACTTACATATCACCCACTTGCAATTTGCCTTGACCAACAAGCATTTGGGCATGAAAATGGTGGTAACGCGGGCACAGACACCAGATTTCATCATTTTGAATAAGAAGCTGTAGTTGTGCAAGGGTTAAACAGCGTTGGTCAACAGATTTGACACTTGAAACTCACACAGGGTGGTCACTTACATATCACCCACCTGCAATTTTCCTTGACCAACAAGCATTTGAGCATGAAAATGGTGGCAAAGCGGGCACAGACACCAGATTTCATCATTTTGAATAAGAAGCTGTAGTTGTGCAAGGGTTAAACAGCGTTGGTCAAAAGATTTGACACTTGAAAATCACACAGGGTGGTCACTTACATATCACCCACATGCAATTTGCCTTGACCAACAAGCATTTGGGCATGAAAATGGTGGTAAAGCGGGCACAGACACCAGATTTCATCATTTTGAATAACAAGCTGTAGTTGTGCAAGGGTTAAACAGCGTTGGTCAAAAGATTTGACACTTGAAAATCACACAAGGTGGTCACTTACATATCACCCACATGCAATTTGCCTTGACCAACAAGCATTTGGGCATGAAAATGGTGGTAAAGCGGGCACAGACACCAGATTTCATAATTTTGAATAAGAAGCTGTGGTTGTGCATAGTGATGTACACCGGACATTTTTTGGGTTTTGTGTTTTGGTTTTGGATTCGGTTCCGCGACCGTGTTTTGGATTCGGACGCGTTTTGGCAAAACCTCCCTGAAAATTTTTTGTCGGATTCGGGTGTGTTTTGGATTCAGGTGTTTTTTAACAAAAAACAAACCCTCAAAAACAGCTTAAATCATAGAATTTGGGGGTAATTTTGATCCCATAGTATTATTAACCTCAATAACCATAATTTCCACTCATTTCTAGTCTATTCTGAACACCTCACACCTCACAATATTATTTTTAGTCCTAAAATTTGCACCGAGGTCGCTGGATGACTAAGGTAAGCGACCCAAGTGGCCGACAAAAACAACTGGCCCATCTAGGAGTGGCACTGCAGTGTCAGACAGGAAAGCAGATAAAAAAAAATTGTCCCCAAACAGCACATGATGCAAAGAAAAATAAGAATTTACTTACCGATAATTCTATTTCTCGTAGTCCGTAGTGGATGCTGGGAACTCCGTAAGGACCATGGGGAATAGCGGCTCCGCAGGAGTCTGGGCACATCTAAAGAAAGCTTTAGGACTACCTGGTGTGCACTGGCTCCTCCCCCTATGACCCTCCTCCAAGCCTCAGTTAGGATACTGTGCCCGGACGAGCGTACACAATAAGGAAGGATTTTGAATCCCGGGTAAGACTCATACCAGCCACACCAATCACACTGTACAACTTGTGATCTGAACCCAGTTAACAGTATGATAACAGAGGAGCCTCTAGAAAAGATGGCTCACTACAGCAATAACCCAAATTTTTTGGTAACAATAATTATGTACCAGTATTGCAGACAATCCGCACTTGGGATGGGCGCCCAGCATCCACTACGGACTACGAGAAATAGAATTATCGGTAAGTAAATTCTTATTTTCTCTGACGTCCTAGTGGATGCTGGGAACTCCGTAAGGACCATGGGGATTATACCAAAGCTCCCAAACGGGCGGGAGAGTGCGGATGACTCTGCAGCACCAAATGAGAGAACTCCAGGTCCTCCTCAGCCAGGGTATCAAATTTGTAGAATTTTACAAACGTATTTGCTCCTGACCAAGTAGCTGCTCGGCAAAGTTGTAAGCCGAGACCCCTCGGGCAGCCGCCCAAGATGAGCCCACCTTCCTTGTGGAGTGGGCATTTACAGATTTTTGGCTGTGGCAGGCCTGCCACAGAATGTGCAAGCTGAATTGTACTACAAATCCAACGAGCAATAGTCTGCTTAGAAGCAGGAGCACCCAGCTTGTTGGGTGCATACAGGATAAACAGCGAGTCAGATTTCCTGACTCCAGCCGTCCTGGAAACATATATTTTCGGGCCCTGACAACGTCTAGCAACTTGGAGTCCTCCAAGTCCCTAGTAGCCGCAGGCACCACAATAGGTTGGTTCAGGTGAACGCTGAAACCACCTTAGGGAGAAACTGAGGACGAGTCCTCAATTCCGCCCTGTCCGAATGGAAATTCAGATAAGGGCTTTTACAGGATAAAGCCGCCAATTCTGACACGCGCCTGGCCCAGGCCAGAGCCAACAGCATGACCACTTTTCCTGTGAGATATTTTAACTCCACAGATTTAAGTGGGTCAAACCAATGTGACTTTTGGAACCCAAAAACTACATTGAGAGCCCAAAGTGCCACTGAAGGCACAAAAGGAGACTGTATATGCAGTACCCCTTTTACAAACGTCTGAACTTCAGGGACTGAAGCTAGTTCTTTTTGGAAGAAAATTGACAGAGCCGAAATTTGAACCTTAATGGACCCCAATTTCAGGCCCATAGACACTCCTGTTTGCAGGAAATGTAGGAATCGACCCAGTTGAATTTCCTCCGTCGGGCCTTACTGGCCTCGCACCACGCAACATATTTTCGCCAAATGCGGTGATAATGTTTTGCGGTTACATCCTTCCTGGCTTTGATCAGGATAGGGATGACTTCATCCGGAATGCCTTTTTTCCTTCAGGATCCGGCGTTCAACCGCCATGCCGTCAAACGCAGCCGCGGTAAGTCTTGGAACAGACAGGGTCCTTGCTGGAGCAGGTCCCTTCTTAGAGGTAGAGGCCACGGAACCTCCGTGAGCATCTCTTGAAGTTCCGGTTACCAAGTCCTTCTTGGCCAATCCGGAGCCACGAATATAGTGCTTACTCCTCTCCATCTTATCAATCTCAGTACCTTGGGTATGAGAGGCAGAGGAGGGAACCCATACACTGATTGGTACACCCACGGTGTTACCAGAGCGTCTACAGCTATTGCCTGAGGGTCCCTTGACCTGGCGCAATACCTGTCGAGTTTTTCCCAACGGTTTATAATCATGTGGAAGACTTCTGGGTGAAGTCCCCACTCTCCCGGGTGGAGGTCGTGCTGAGGAAATCTGCTTCCCAGTTGTCCAATCCCGGAATGAATACTGCTGACAGTGCTATCACATGGTTTTCCGCCCAGCGAAGAATCCTTGCAGCTTCTGCCATTGCCCTCCTGCTTCTTGTGCCACCCTGTCTGTTTACGTGGGTGACTGCCGTAATGTTGTCCGACTGGATCAACACCGGCTGACCTTGAAGCAGAGGTCTTGCTAAGCTTAGAGCATTGTAAATGGCCCTTAGCTTCAGGATATTTATGTGAAGTGATGTCTCCAGGCTTGACCATAAGCCCTGGATATTCCTTCCCTGTGTGACTGCTCCCCAGCCTCGCAGGCTGGCATCCGTGGTCACCAGGACCCAGTCCTGAATGCCGAATCTGCGGCCCTCTAGAAGATGAGCACTCTGCAACCACCACAGGAGGGATACCCTTGTCCTTGGTGACAGGGTTATCCGCTGATGCATCTGAAGATGCGACCCGGACCATTTGTCCAGTAGGTCCCACTGGAAAGTTCTTGTGTGGAATCTGCCGAATGGGATTGCTTCGTAGGAAGCCACCATTTTTACCCAGAACCCTTGTGCATTGATGCACTGAGACTTGGCTCGGTTTTAGGAGGTTCCTGACTAGCTCGGATAACTCCCTGGCTTTCTCCTCCGGGAGAAACACCTTCTTTCTGGACTGTGTCCAGGATCATCCCTAGGAACAGAAGACAAGTCGTCGGAACCAGCTGCGATTTTGGAATATTGAGAATCCAATCGTGCTGCCGCAACACTACCTGAGATAGTGCTACACCGACCTCCAACTGTTCCCTGGATCTTACCCTTATCAGGGAATCGTCCAAGTAAAGAATAACTAAAATTCCCTTCCTTCGAAGGAATATCATCATTTCGGTCATTACTTTAGTAAAGACCCGGGGTGCCGTGGACCATCCCTACGGCAGCGTCTGAACTGATAGTGACAGTTCTGTACCATAACCTGAGGTACCCTTGGTGAGAAGGGTAAATTTTGACATGAAGGTAAGCATCCTTGATGTCCCGAGACATCATGTAGTCCCCTTCTTCCAGGTTCGCAATCACTGCTCTGAGTGACTCAATCTTGAATTTGAACCTCTGTATGTAAGTGTTCTAAGATTTTAGATTTTAGATTTAAAATCGGTCTCACCGAGCCGTCTGGCTTCGGTACCACAATAGTGTGGAATAATACCCCGTTCCCTGTTGCAGGAGGGGTACCTTGATTATCACCTGCTGGGAATACAGCTTGTGAATGGCTTCCAAAACTGCCTCCCTGTCAGAGGGAGACGTCGGTAAAACCGACTTTTGGAAACGGCGAGGGGGAGACGTCTCGAATTCCAATTTGAAATATTACCTGAAGGATCCAGGGGTCTAATTGCAAGTGAGCCCACTGCGCACTGAAATTCATTGAGAACGGGCCCCCACCGTGCCTGAGCTTGTAAAGCCCTAGCGTCATACTGAGGGCTTGGCAGAGGCGGGAAAGGGTTTCTGTTCCTGGGAACTGGCTAATCTGTGCAGCCTTTTTCCTCTCCCTCTGTCACGAGCAGAAAAGAGGAACCTTTTGTCCGCTTGCCAACAAAGGACTGCGCCTGATAATACGGCGTCTTATTTTGAGAGGCGACCTGGGGTACAAACGTGGATATCCCAGCTGTTGCCGTGGCCACCAGGTCTGAAAGACCGACCCCAAATGTCCCCTTTTTTAAGGCAATACTTCCAAATGCCGTTTGGAATCCGCATCACCTGACCACTTTACTGGTAGAATTGGACAACGCACTTATACTTGATGCCAGTCGGCAAATATTCCGCTGTGCATCATGCATATATAGAAATGCATCTTTTAACTGCTCTATAGGCAATAATATACTGTCCTTATCTAGGATATCAATATTTCCAGTCAGGGAATCCGACCACGCCAACCCAGCACTGCACATCCAGGCTGAGGCGATTGCTGGTCGCAGTATAACACCAGTATGTGTGTAAATACATTTTAGGATACCCTCCTGCTTTCTATCAGCAGGATCCTTAAGGGCGGCCATCTCAGGAGAGGGTAGAGCCCTTGTTCTTACAAGCGTGTGAGCGCCTTATCCCCCCTAGGGGGTGTTTCCCAACGCACCCTAACCTCTGGCGGGAAAAGGTATACTGCCAATAACTTTTTAGAAATTATCAATTGTTATCGGGGGGAAACCCACGCATCATCACACACCTCATTTTATTTCTCAGATTCAGGAAAACTACAGGTAGTTTTTCCTCACCAAACATAATACCCCTTTTTGGTGGTACTCATATTATCAGAAATGTGTAAACATTTTCCATTGCCTCAATCATGTAACGTGTGGCCCTATTGGAAATCACGGTTGTCTCTTCACCGTCGACACAGGAGTCAATATCCGTGTCTGCGTCTGTATCTGCCATCTGAGGTAACGGGCGCTTTAGAGCCCCTGACGGCCTATGAGACGTCTGGACATGCACAAGCTGAGTAGCCGGCTGTCTCATGTCAACCACTGTCTTTTATACAGAGCTGACACTGTCACGTAATTTTCAACAGTACATCCACTCAGGTGTCGACCCCCTAGGGGGTGACATCACTATTACAGACAATCTGCTCCGTCTCCACATCATTTTTCTCCTCATACATGTCGACACAAACGTACCGACACACAGCACACACACAGGGAATGCTCTGATAGAGGACAGGACCCCACTAGCCCTTTGGGGAGACAGAGGGAGAGTTTGCCAGCACACACCAGAGCGCTATATATATACAGGGATAACCTTATATAAGTGTTTTTCCCTTTATAGCTGCTGTATGTTTTAATACTGCGCCTAATTAGTGCCCCCCTCTCTTTTTTTAACCCTTTCTGTAGTGTAGTGACTGCAGGGGAGAGCCAGGGAGCTTCCCTCCAACTGAGCTGTGAGGGAAAATGGCGCCAGTGTGCTGAGGAGATAGGCTCCGCCCCCTTTTCGGCGGCCTTATCTTCCGTTTTTCTGTATATTCTGGCAGGGGTTAAATGCATCCATATAGCCCAGGAGCTATATGTGATGTATTTTTTTTTTTTTTTTGCCATGTAAGGTATTTTTATTGTGTTTTATTGCGTCTCAGGGCGCCCCCCCCCAGCGCCCTGCACCCTCAGTGACCGGAGTGTGAAGTGTGCTGAGAGCAATGGCGCACAGCTGCGGTGCTGTGCGCTACCTTATTGAAGACAGGAACGTCTTCTGCCGCCGATTTTTCCGGACCTCTTCGCTCTTCTGGCTCTGTAAGGGGGCCGGCGGCGCGGCTCCGGGACCCATCCAGGCTGGACCTGTGATCGTCCCTCTGGAGCTAATGTCCAGTAGCCAAGAAGCCCAATCCACTCTGCACGCAGGTGAGTTCGCTTCTTCTCCCCTTAGTCCCTCGATGCAGTGAGCCTGTTGCCAGCAGGTCTCACTGAAAATAACAAACCTAATCTAAAACTTTCACCAAGAAGCTCAGGAGAGCCTCTAGTGTGCACCCTTCTCGTTCGGGCACAGAGATCTAACTGAGGCTTGGAGGAGGGTCATAGGGGGAGGAGCCAGTGCACACCAGGTAGTCCTAAAGCTTTCTTTAGATGTGCCCAGACTCCTGCGGAGCCGCTATTCCCCATGGTCCTTACGGAGTTCCCATCATCCACTAGGACGTCAGAGAAAAAAGAGGTGCAATGAGGTAGCTGTGTGACTAAGCTAAGCGACCCAAGTGGCAGACACAAACGCCTGGCCCATCTAGGAGTGGCACTGCAGTGTCAGACAGGATGGCACTTAAAAAAAATAGTCCCCAAACAGCACATGATGCAAAGAAAAAAAGAGGTGCACCAAGGTCGCTGGATGGCTAAGCTAAGCGACTCAAGTGGCCGACACAAACACCTGGCCCATCTAGGAGTGGCACTGCAGTGTCAGACAGGATGGCAGATTTAAAAAATTGTCCCCAAACAGCACATGATGCAAAGAAAAAAAGAGGTGCACCAAGGTCGCTGGATGGCTAAGCTAAGCGACCCAAGTGGCCGACACAAACATCTGGCCCATCTAGGAGTGGCACTGCAGTTTTCTAGGGAGAGGATGAGTGCTTCCATCCTCATGTGAAGCTGAACCACTAGCCATGAACCCTCAGCCGTTCCTTGCCACTCCGTGTCGTAAATGGCACATTGGCAAGTTTACGCTTCTCCTCAGACGATTTTAATTTACATTTTTGGGTCATTTTACTGAACTTTAATTTTTTGTATTTTACATGCTCTCTACTATGACATTGGTCATCGGCCTTGGCAGACGACGTTGATGGCATTTCATCATCTCGGCCATGGCTAGTGGCAGCAGCTTCAGCACGAGGTGGAAGTGGATCTTGATCTTTCCCTATTTTACCCTCCACATTTTTGTTCTCCATTTTTTAATGTGTGTAATTATATTCCAGTAATATATCAATAGCAATGGCCTACTACTATATATACTGCGCACAAAAACTTAAATGCACCACAGGTATGGATGGATAGTATACTTGACGACACAGAGGTAGGAAGAGCAGTGGCCTACTGTACCGTACTGCTATATATTATATACTGGTGGTCAGCAAAATTATGCACTGTCCTACTACTATATATATATACTGCGCACAAAAACTTAAATGCACCACAGGTATGGATGGATAGTATACTTGAAGACACAGAGGTAGGTAGAGCAGTGACCTACTGTACCGTATTGCTATATATTATATACTGGTGGTCAGCAAAATGATGCACTGTCCTACTACTATATATATACTGCGCACAAAAACTTAAATGCACCACAGGTATGGATGGATAGTATACTTGACAACATAGAGGTAGGTAGAGCAGTTGCCTACTGTACCGTACTGCTATATATTATATACTGGTGGTCAGCAAAATGATGCACTGTCCTACTATATATATACTGCGCACAAAAACTTAAATGCACCACAGGTATGGATGGCTAGTATACTTGACGACACAGAGGTAGGTAGAGCAGTGACCTACTGTACCGTACTGCAATATATTATATACTGGTGGTCAGCAAAATGATGCACTGTCCTACTACTATATATATATACTGTGCACAAAAACTTAAATGCACCACAGGTATGGATGGATAGTATACTTGACGACACAGAGGTAGGTAGAGCAGTGGCCTACTGTACCGTACTGCTATTATATACTGGTGGTCAGCAAAATTATGCACTGTACTCATATATACTACAATGCAGCACAGATATGGAGCGTTTTTCAGGCAGAGAATGTATAATACTGGTGGTCACTGGTCACTGGTCAGCAAAACTCTGCACTGTCCTCCTTCTATATAATACTGGTGGTCCCCAGTCCCCACAATAAAGCACACTGAGCACAGATATTTGCAGCACACTGAGCACAGATATGGAGCGTTTTTCAGGCAGAGAACGTATAATACTGGTGGTCACTGGTCACTGGTCAGCAAAACTCTGCACTGTCTTCCTCCTATATAATACTGGTGGTCCCCAGTCCCCACAATAAAGCACACTGATCACAGATATTTGCAGCACACTGAGCACAGATATGGAGCATTTTTCAGGCAGAGAACGTAGATATTTGCAGCACACTGAGCACAGATATTTGCAGCACACTGAGCACAGATATTTGCAGCTCACAGAGCACAGATATTTGCATCACACTGAACAAACTGAGAGAACGCTAGCAACGTCCTCTCCCTATCATCTCCAATGCACGAGTGAAAATAGCGGCGACGCGCGGCTCCTTCTATAGAATACGAATCTCGCGAGAATCCGACAGCGGGATGATGACGGTCGGGCGCGCTCGGCTTAACCGAGCAAGGCGGGAGGATCGGAGTTTGCCTCGGAACCGTGTAAAATGGGTGAAGTTCGGGGGGGGTTCGGATTCCGAGGAACCGAACCCGCTCATCACTATGCAGAACTACAGCTTCTTATTCAAAATTATGAAATCTGGTGTCTGTGCCCGCTTTACAACCATTTTCATGACCAAATGCTTGTTGTTCAAGGCAAATTGCAAGTGGGTGATATGTAAGTGACCACCCTGTGCGAGTTTTAAGTGTCAAATCTTTTGACCAACGCTGTTTAACCCTTGCACAGCTACAGCTTCTTATTCAAAATGATGAAATCTGGTGTCTGTGTCCGCTTTACCACCATTTTCATGGCCAAATGCTTGTTGGTCAAGGAAAATTGCAGGTGAGTGATATGTAAGTGACCACCCTGTGTGAGTTTCAAGTGTCAAATTTTTTGACCAACGCTGTTTAACCCTTGCACAGCTACAACTTCTTATTCAAAATGATGAAATCTGGTGTCTGTGTCCGCCTTGCCACCATTTTCATGCCCAAATGCTTGTTGGTCAAGACAAACTGCAAGTGGGTGATATGTAAGTGACCACCCTGTGTGAGTTTCAAGTGTCAAATCTTTTGACCAACGCTGTTTAACCCTTGCACAGCTACAGCTTCTTATTCAAAATGATGAAATCTGGTGTCTGTGCCCTCCTTGCCACCATTTTCATGCCCAAATGCTTGTTGGTCAAGGAAAATTGCAGGTGAGTGATATGT
Organism: Pseudophryne corroboree; assembly: GCF_028390025.1. Classification (NCBI taxonomy): domain Eukaryota; kingdom Metazoa; phylum Chordata; class Amphibia; order Anura; family Myobatrachidae; genus Pseudophryne; species Pseudophryne corroboree. Next base: position 47,067,403 of record NC_086444.1, on the reverse strand, counting down.
AAGTGACCACCCTGTGTGAGTTTCAAGTGTCAAATCTGTTGACCAACGCTGTTTAACCCTTGCACAACTACAGCTTCTTATTCAAAATGATAAATCTGGTGTCTGTGCCCGCTTTACCACCATTTTCATGGCCAAATGCTTGTTGGTCAAGACAAACTGCAAGTGGGTGATATGTAAGTGACCACCCTGTGTGAGTGTCAAGTGTCAAATCTGTTGACCAACGCTGTTTAACCCTTGCACAGCTACAGCTTCTTATTCAAAATGATGAAAACTGGTGTCTGTGCCCGCCTTGCCACCATTTTCATGCCCAAATGCTTGTTGGTCAAGGAAAATTGCAGGTGGGTGATATGTAAGTGACCACCCTGTGTGAGTTTCAAGTGTCAAATCTTTTGACCAACGCTGTTTAACCTTTGCACAGCTACAGCTTCTTATTCAAAATGATGAAATCTGGTGTCTGTGCCCGCTTTACCACCATTTTCATGCCCAAATGCTTGTTGGTCAAGGAAAATTGCAGGTGGGTGATATGTAAGTGACCACCCTGTGTGAGTTTCAAGTGTCAAATCTGTTGACCAACGCTGTTTAACCCTTGCACAGCTACAGCTTCTTATTCAAAATGATGAAATCTGGTGTCTGTGCCCGCCTTGCCACCATTTTCATGCCCAAATGCTTGTTGGTCAAGGAAAATTGCAGGTGGGTGATATGTAAGTGACCACCCTGTGTGAGTTTCAAGTGTCAAATCTTTTACCAACGCTGTTTAACCATTGCACAACTACAACTTCTTATTCAAAATGATGAAATCTGGTGTCTGTGCCCGCCTTGCCACCATTTTCATGCCCAAATGCTTGTTGGTCAAGACAAACTGCAAGTGGGTGATATGTAAGTGACCACCCTGTGTGAGTTTCAAGTGTCAAATCTTTTGACCAACGCTGTTTAACCTTTGCACAGCTACAGCTTCTTATTCAAAATGATGAAATCTGGTGTCTGTGCCCGCCTTGCCACCATTTTCATGCCCAAATGCTTGTTGGTCAAGACAAACTGCAAGTGGGTGATATGTAAGTGACCACCCTGTGTGAGTTTCAAGTGTCAAATCTTTTGACCAACGCTGTTAAACCCTTGCACAGCTACAGCTTCTTATTCAAAATGATGAAATCTGGTGTCTGTGCCCGCCTTGCCACCATTTTCATGTCCAAATGCTTGTTGGTCAAGACAAACTGCAAGTGGGTGATATGTAAGTGACCACCCTGTGTGAGCTTCAAGTGTCAAATCTTTTGACCAACGCTGTTTAACCCTTGCACAGCTACAGCTTCTTATTCAAAATGATGAAATCTGGTGTCTGTGTCCGCTTTACCACCATTTTCATGCCCAAATGCTTGTTGGTCAAGACAAACTGCAAGTGGGTGATATGTAAGTGACCACCCTGTGTGAGTTTCAAGTGTCAAATCTTTTGACCAACGCTGTTTAACCCTTGCACAGCTACAGCTTCTTATTCAAAATGATGAAATCTGGTGTCTGTGCCCTCCTTGCCACCATTTTCATGCCCAAATGCTTGTTGGTCAAGGAAAATTGCAGGTGAGTGATATGTAAGTGAACACCCTGTGTGAGTTTCAAGTGTCAAATCTGTTGACCAACGCTGTTTAACCCTTGCACAACTACAGCTTCTTATTCAAAATGATGAAATCTGGTGTCTGTGCCCGCTTTACCACCATTTTCATGGCCAAATGCTTGTTGGTCAAGACAAACTGCAAGTGGGTTATATGTAAGTGACCACCCTGTGTGAGTTTCAAGTGTCAAATCTTTTGACCAACGCTGTTTAACCCTTGCACAGCTACAGCTTCTTATTCAAAATGATGAAATCTGGTGTCTGTGCCCGCCTTGCCACCATTTTCATGCCCAAATGCTTGTTGGTCAAGACAAACTGCAAGTGGGTGATATGTAAGTGACCACCCTGTGTGAGTTTCAAGTGTCAAATTTTTTGACCAACGCTGTTTAACCCTTGCACAGCTACAGCTTCTTATTCAAAATGATGAAATCTGGTGTCTGTGCCCTCCTTGCCACCATTTTCATGCCCAAATGCTTGTTGGTCAAGGAAAACTGCAGGTGAGTGATATGTAAGTGACCACCCTGTGTGAGTTTCAAGTGTCAAATCTGTTGACCAACGCTGTTTAACCCTTGCACAGTTACAGCTTCTTATTCAAAATGATGAAATCTGGTGTCTGTGCCCGCCTTGCCACCATTTTCATGCCCAAATGCTTGTTGGTCAAGCCAAATTGCAAGTGGGTAATATGTAAGTGACCACCCTGTGTGAGTTTCAAGTGTCAAATCTGTTGACCAACGCTGTTTAACCCTTGCACAGCTACAGCTTCTTATTCAAAATGATGAAATCTGGTGTCTGTGCCCGCCTTGCCACCATTTTCATGCCCAAATGCTTGTTGGTCAATGCAAATTGCAGGTGGGTGATATGTAAGTGATCACCCTGTGTGAGTTTCAAGTGTCAAATCTGTTGACCAACGCTGTTTAACCCTTGCACAGCTACAGCTTCTTATTCACAATGATGAAATCTGGTGTCTGTGCCCGCCTTGCCACCATTTTCATGCCCAAATGCTTGTTGGTCAATGCAAATTGCAGGTGGGTGATATGTAAGTGATCACCCTGTGTGAGTTTCAAGTGTCAAATCTGTTGACCAACGCTGTTTAACCCTTGCACAGCTACAGCTTCTTATTCAAAATAATGAAAACTGGTGTCTGTGCCCGCCTTGCCACCATTTTCATGCCCAAATGCTTGTTGGTCAATGCAAATTGCAGGTGAGTGATATGTAAGTGACCACCCTGTGTGAGTTTCAAGTGTCAAATCTTTTGACCAACGCTGTTTAACCCTTGCACAGCTACAGCTTCTTATTCAAAATGATGAAATCTGGTGTCTGTGTCCGCTTTACCACCATTTTCATGGCCAAATGCTTGTTGGTCAAGGAAAATTGCAGGTGAGTGATATGTAAGTGACCACCCTGTGTGAGTTTCAAGTGTCAAATTTTTTGACCAACGCTGTTTAACCCTTGCACAGCTACAGCTTCTTATTCAAAATGATGAAATCTGGTGTCTGTGTCCGCCTTGCCACCATTTTCATGCCCAAATGCTTGTTGGTCAAGACAAACTGCAAGTGGGTGATATGTAAGTGACCACCCTGTGTGAGTTTCAAGTGTCAAATCTTTTGACCAACGCTGTTTAACCCTTGCACAGCTACAGCTTCTTATTCAAAATGATGAAATCTGGTGTCTGTGCCCGCCTTGCCACCATTTTCATGCCCAAATGCTTGTTGGTCAAGACAAACTGCAAGTGGGTGATATGTAAGTGACCACCCTGTGTGAGTTTCAAGTGTCAAATCTTTTGACCAACGCTGTTTAACCCTTGCACAGCTACAGCTTCTTATTCAAAATGATGAAATCTGGTGTCTGTGTCCGCTTTACCACCATTTTCATGCCCAAATGCTTGTTGGTCAAGACAAACTGCAAGTGGGTGATATGTAAGTGACCACCCTGTGTGAGTTTCAAGTGTCAAATCTTTTGACCAACGCTGTTTAACCCTTGCACAGCTACAGCTTCTTATTCAAAATGATGAAATCTGGTGTCTGTGCCCTCCTTGCCACCATTTTCATGCCCAAATGCTTGTTGGTCAAGGAAAATTGCAGGTGAGTGATATGTAAGTGACCACCCTGTGTGAGTTTCAAGTGTCAAATCTGTTGACCAACGCTGTTTAACCCTTGCACAACTACAGCTTCTTATTCAAAATGATGAAATCTGGTGTCTGTGCCCGCTTTACCACCATTTTCATGGCCAAATGCTTGTTGGTCAAGACAAACTGCAAGTGGGTGATATGTAAGTGACCACCCTGTGTGAGTTTCAAGTGTCAAATCTTTTGACCAACGCTGTTTAACCCTTGCACAGCTACAGCTTCTTATTCAAAATGATGAAATCTGGTGTCTGTGCCCGCCTTGCCACCATTTTCATGCCCAAATGCTTGTTGGTCAAGACAAACTGCAAGTGGGTGATATGTAAGTGACCACCCTGTGTGAGTTTCAAGTGTCAAATTTTTTGACCAACGCTGTTTAACCCTTGCACAGCTACAGCTTCTTATTCAAAATGATGAAATCTGGTGTCTGTGCCCTCCTTGCCACCATTTTCATGCCCAAATGCTTGTTGGTCAAGGAAAACTGCAGGTGAGTGATATGTAAGTGACCACCCTGTGTGAGTTTCAAGTGTCAAATCTGTTGACCAACGCTGTTTAACCCTTGCACAGTTACAGCTTCTTATTCAAAATGATGAAATCTGGTGTCTGTGCCCGCCTTGCCACCATTTTCATGCCCAAATGCTTGTTGGTCAAGCCAAATTGCAAGTGGGTAATATGTAAGTGACCACCCTGTGTGAGTTTCAAGTGTCAAATCTGTTGACCAACGCTGTTTAACCCTTGCACAGCTACAGCTTCTTATTCAAAATGATGAAATCTGGTGTCTGTGCCCGCCTTGCCACCATTTTCATGCCCAAATGCTTGTTGGTCAATGCAAATTGCAGGTGGGTGATATGTAAGTGATCACCCTGTGTGAGTTTCAAGTGTCAAATCTGTTGACCAACGCTGTTTAACCCTTGCACAGCTACAGCTTCTTATTCACAATGATGAAATCTGGTGTCTGTGCCCGCCTTGCCACCATTTTCATGCCCAAATGCTTGTTGGTCAATGCAAATTGCAGGTGGGTGATATGTAAGTGATCACCCTGTGTGAGTTTCAAGTGTCAAATCTGTTGACCAACGCTGTTTAACCCTTGCACAGCTACAGCTTCTTATTCAAAATAATGAAAACTGGTGTCTGTGCCCGCCTTGCCACCATTTTCATGCCCAAATGCTTGTTGGTCAATGCAAATTGCAGGTGAGTGATATGTAAGTGACCACCCTGTGTGAGTTTCAAGTGTCAAATCTTTTGACCAACGCTGTTTAACCCTTGCACAGCTACAGCTTCTTATTCAAAATGATGAAATCTGGTGTCTGTGTCCGCTTTACCACCATTTTCATGGCCAAATGCTTGTTGGTCAAGGAAAATTGCAGGTGAGTGATATGTAAGTGACCACCCTGTGTGAGTTTCAAGTGTCAAATTTTTTGACCAACGCTGTTTAACCCTTGCACAGCTACAGCTTCTTATTCAAAATGATGAAATCTGGTGTCTGTGTCCGCCTTGCCACCATTTTCATGCCCAAATGCTTGTTGGTCAAGACAAACTGCAAGTGGGTGATATGTAAGTGACCACCCTGTGTGAGTTTCAAGTGTCAAATCTTTTGACCAACGCTGTTTAACCCTTGCACAGCTACAGCTTCTTATTCAAAATGATGAAATCTGGTGTCTGTGCCCTCCTTGCCACCATTTTCATGCCCAAATGCTTGTTGGTCAAGGAAAATTGCAGGTGAGTGATATGTAAGTGACCACCCTGTGTGAGTTTCAAGTGTCAAATCTGTTGACCAACGCTGTTTAACCCTTGCACAACGACAGCTTCTTATTCAAAATGATAAATCTGGTGTCTGTGCCCGCTTTACCACCATTTTCATGGCCAAATGCTTGTTGGTCAAGACAAACTGCAAGTGGGTGATATGTAAGTGACCACCCTGTGTGAGTGTCAAGTGTCAAATCTGTTGACCAACGCTGTTTAACCCTTGCACAGCTACAGCTTCTTATTCAAAATGATGAAATCTGGTGTCTGTGCCCGCTTTACCACCATTTTCATGCCCAAATGCTTGTTGGTCAAGGAAAATTGCAGGTGGGTGATATGTAAGTGACCACCCTGTGTGAGTTTCAAGTGTCAAATCTGTTGACCAACGCTGTTTAACCCTTGCACAGCTACAGCTTCTTATTCAAAATTATGAAATCTGGTGTCTGTGCCCGCCTTGCCACCATTTTCATGCCCAAATGCTTGTTGGTCAAGGAAAATTGCAGGTGGGTGATATGTAAGTGACCACCCTGTGTGAGTTTCAAGTGTCAAATCTTTTGACCAACGCTGTTTAACCTTTGCACAGCTACAGCTTCTTATTCAAAATGATGAAATCTGGTGTCTGTGCCCGCTTTACCACCATTTTCATGCCCAAATGCTTGTTGGTCAAGGAAAATTGCAGGTGGGTGATATGTAAGTGACCACCCTGTGTGAGTTTCAAGTGTCAAATCTGTTGACCAACGCTGTTTAACCCTTGCACAGCTACAGCTTCTTATTCAAAATGATGAAATCTGGTGTCTGTGCCCGCCTTGCCACCATTTTCATGCCCAAATGCTTGTTGGTCAAGGAAAATTGCAGGTGGGTGATATGTAAGTGACCACCCTGTGTGAGTTTCAAGTGTCAAATCTTTTACCAACGCTGTTTAACCATTGCACAACTACAACTTCTTATTCAAAATGATGAAATCTGGTGTCTGTGCCCGCCTTGCCACCATTTTCATGCCCAAATGCTTGTTGGTCAAGACAAACTGCAAGTGGGTGATATGTAAGTGACCACCCTGTGTGAGTTTCAAGTGTCAAATCTTTTGACCAACGCTGTTTAACCTTTGCACAGCTACAGCTTCTTATTCAAAATGATGAAATCTGGTGTCTGTGCCCGCCTTGCCACCATTTTCATGCCCAAATGCTTGTTGGTCAAGACAAACTGCAAGTGGGTGATATGTAAGTGACCACCCTGTGTGAGTTTCAAGTGTCAAATCTTTTGACCAACGCTGTTAAACCCTTGCACAGCTACAGCTTCTTATTCAAAATGATGAAATCTGGTGTCTGTGCCCGCCTTGCCACCATTTTCATGCCCAAATGCTTGTTGGTCAAGACAAACTGCAAGTGGGTGATATGTAAGTGACCACCCTGTGTGAGTTTCAAGTGTCAAATCTTTTGACCAACGCTGTTTAACCCTTGCACAGCTACAGCTTCTTATTCAAAATGATGAAATCTGGTGTCTGTGTCCGCTTTACCACCATTTTCATGCCCAAATGCTTGTTGGTCAAGACAAACTGCAAGTGGGTGATATGTAAGTGACCACCCTGTGTGAGTTTCAAGTGTCAAATCTTTTGACCAACGCTGTTTAACCCTTGCACAGCTACAGCTTCTTATTCAAAATGATGAAATCTGGTGTCTGTGCCCTCCTTGCCACCATTTTCATGCCCAAATGCTTGTTGGTCAAGGAAAATTGCAGGTGAGTGATATGTAAGTGACCACCCTGTGTGAGTTTCAAGTGTCAAATCTGTTGACCAACGCTGTTTAACCCTTGCACAACTACAGCTTCTTATTCAAAATGATGAAATCTGGTGTCTGTGCCCGCTTTACCACCATTTTCATGGCCAAATGCTTGTTGGTCAAGACAAACTGCAAGTGGGTGATATGTAAGTGACCACCCTGTGTGAGTTTCAAGTGTCAAATCTTTTGACCAACGCTGTTTAACCCTTGCACAGCTACAGCTTCTTATTCAAAATGATGAAATCTGGTGTCTGTGCCCGCCTTGCCACCATTTTCATGCCCAAATGCTTGTTGGTCAAGACAAACTGCAAGTGGGTGATATGTAAGTGACCACCCTGTGTGAGTTTCAAGTATCAAATTTTTTGACCAACGCTGTTTAACCCTTGCACAGCTACAGCTTCTTATTCAAAATGATGAAATCTGGTGTCTGTGCCCTCCTTGCCACCATTTTCATGCCCAAATGCTTGTTGGTCAAGGAAAACTGCAGGTGAGTGATATGTAAGTGACCACCCTGTGTGAGTTTCAAGTGTCAAATCTGTTGACCAACGCTGTTTAACCCTTGCACAGTTACAGCTTCTTATTCAAAATGATGAAATCTGGTGTCTGTGCCCGCCTTGCCACCATTTTCATGCCCAAATGCTTGTTGGTCAAGCCAAATTGCAAGTGGGTAATATGTAAGTGACCACCCTGTGTGAGTTTCAAGTGTCAAATCTGTTGACCAACGCTGTTTAACCCTTGCACAGCTACAGCTTCTTATTCAAAATGATGAAATCTGGTGTCTGTGCCCGCCTTGCCACCATTTTCATGCCCAAATGCTTGTTGGTCAATGCAAATTGCAGGTGAGTGATATGTAAGTGACCACCCTGTGTGAGTTTCAAGTGTCAAATCTTTTGACCAACGCTGTTTAACCCTTGCACAGCTACAGCTTCTTATTCAAAATGATGAAATCTGGTGTCTGTGTCCGCTTTACCACCATTTTCATGGCCAAATGCTTGTTGGTCAAGGAAAATTGCAGGTGAGTGATATGTAAGTGACCACCCTGTGTGAGTTTCAAGTGTCAAATTTTTTGACCAACGCTGTTTAACCCTTGCACAGCTACAGCTTCTTATTCAAAATGATGAAATCTGGTGTCTGTGTCCGCCTTGCCACCATTTTCATGCCCAAATGCTTGTTGGTCAAGACAAACTGCAAGTGGGTGATATGTAAGTGACCACCCTGTGTGAGTTTCAAGTGTCAAATCTTTTGACCAACGCTGTTTAACCCTTGCACAGCTACAGCTTCTTATTCAAAATGATGAAATCTGGTGTCTGTGCCCTCCTTGCCACCATTTTCATGCCCAAATGCTTGTTGGTCAAGGAAAATTGCAGGTGAGTGATATGTAAGTGACCACCCTGTGTGAGTTTCAAGTGTCAAATCTGTTGACCAACGCTGTTTAACCCTTGCACAACGACAGCTTCTTATTCAAAATGATAAATCTGGTGTCTGTGCCCGCTTTACCACCATTTTCATGGCCAAATGCTTGTTGGTCAAGACAAACTGCAAGTGGGTGATATGTAAGTGACCACCCTGTGTGAGTGTCAAGTGTCAAATCTGTTGACCAACGCTGTTTAACCCTTGCACAGCTACAGCTTCTTATTCAAAATGATGAAATCTGGTGTCTGTGCCCGCTTTACCACCATTTTCATGCCCAAATGCTTGTTGGTCAAGGAAAATTGCAGGTGGGTGATATGTAAGTGACCACCCTGTGTGAGTTTCAAGTGTCAAATCTGTTGACCAACGCTGTTTAACCCTTGCACAGCTACAGCTTCTTATTCAAAATTATGAAATCTGGTGTCTGTGCCCGCCTTGCCACCATTTTCATGCCCAAATGCTTGTTGGTCAAGGAAAATTGCAGGTGGGTGATATGTAAGTGACCACCCTGTGTGAGTTTCAAGTGTCAAATCTTTTGACCAACGCTGTTTAACCTTTGCACAGCTACAGCTTCTTATTCAAAATGATGAAATCTGGTGTCTGTGCCCGCTTTACCACCATTTTCATGCCCAAATGCTTGTTGGTCAAGGAAAATTGCAGGTGGGTGATATGTAAGTGACCACCCTGTGTGAGTTTCAAGTGTCAAATCTGTTGACCAACGCTGTTTAACCCTTGCACAGCTACAGCTTCTTATTCAAAATGATGAAATCTGGTGTCTGTGCCCGCCTTGCCACCATTTTCATGCCCAAATGCTTGTTGGTCAAGGAAAATTGCAGGTGGGTGATATGTAAGTGACCACCCTGTGTGAGTTTCAAGTGTCAAATCTTTTACCAACGCTGTTTAACCATTGCACAACTACAACTTCTTATTCAAAATGATGAAATCTGGTGTCTGTGCCCGCCTTGCCACCATTTTCATGCCCAAATGCTTGTTGGTCAAGACAAACTGCAAGTGGGTGATATGTAAGTGACCACCCTGTGTGAGTTTCAAGTGTCAAATCTTTTGACCAACGCTGTTTAACCTTTGCACAGCTACAGCTTCTTATTCAAAATGATGAAATCTGGTGTCTGTGCCCGCCTTGCCACCATTTTCATGCCCAAATGCTTGTTGGTCAAGACAAACTGCAAGTGGGTGATATGTAAGTGACCACCCTGTGTGAGTTTCAAGTGTCAAATCTTTTGACCAACGCTGTTAAACCCTTGCACAGCTACAGCTTCTTATTCAAAATGATGAAATCTGGTGTCTGTGCCCGCCTTGCCACCATTTTCATGCCCAAATGCTTGTTGGTCAAGACAAACTGCAAGTGGGTGATATGTAAGTGACCACCCTGTGTGAGTTTCAAGTGTCAAATCTTTTGACCAACGCTGTTTAACCCTTGCACAGCTACAGCTTCTTATTCAAAATGATGAAATCTGGTGTCTGTGTCCGCTTTACCACCATTTTCATGCCCAAATGCTTGTTGGTCAAGACAAACTGCAAGTGGGTGATATGTAAGTGACCACCCTGTGTGAGTTTCAAGTGTCAAATCTTTTGACCAACGCTGTTTAACCCTTGCACAGCTACAGCTTCTTATTCAAAATGATGAAATCTGGTGTCTGTGCCCTCCTTGCCACCATTTTCATGCCCAAATGCTTGTTGGTCAAGGAAAATTGCAGGTGAGTGATATGTAAGTGACCACCCTGTGTGAGTTTCAAGTGTCAAATCTGTTGACCAACGCTGTTTAACCCTTGCACAACTACAGCTTCTTATTCAAAATGATGAAATCTGGTGTCTGTGCCCGCTTTACCACCATTTTCATGGCCAAATGCTTGTTGGTCAAGACAAACTGCAAGTGGGTGATATGTAAGTGACCACCCTGTGTGAGTTTCAAGTGTCAAATCTTTTGACCAACGCTGTTTAACCCTTGCACAGCTACAGCTTCTTATTCAAAATGATGAAATCTGGTGTCTGTGCCCGCCTTGCCACCATTTTCATGCCCAAATGCTTGTTGGTCAAGACAAACTGCAAGTGGGTGATATGTAAGTGACCACCCTGTGTGAGTTTCAAGTATCAAATTTTTTGACCAACGCTGTTTAACCCTTGCACAGCTACAGCTTCTTATTCAAAATGATGAAATCTGGTGTCTGTGCCCTCCTTGCCACCATTTTCATGCCCAAATGCTTGTTGGTCAAGGAAAACTGCAGGTGAGTGATATGTAAGTGACCACCCTGTGTGAGTTTCAAGTGTCAAATCTGTTGACCAACGCTGTTTAACCCTTGCACAGTTACAGCTTCTTATTCAAAATGATGAAATCTGGTGTCTGTGCCCGCCTTGCCACCATTTTCATGCCCAAATGCTTGTTGGTCAAGCCAAATTGCAAGTGGGTAATATGTAAGTGACCACCCTGTGTGAGTTTCAAGTGTCAAATCTGTTGACCAACGCTGTTTAACCCTTGCACAGCTACAGCTTCTTATTCAAAATGATGAAATCTGGTGTCTGTGCCCGCCTTGCCACCATTTTCATGCCCAAATGCTTGTTGGTCAATGCAAATTGCAGGTGGGTGATATGTAAGTGATCACCCTGTGTGAGTTTCAAGTGTCAAATCTGTTGACCAACGCTGTTTAACCCTTGCACAGCTACAGCTTCTTATTCACAATGATGAAATCTGGTGTCTGTGCCCGCCTTGCCACCATTTTCATGCCCAAATGCTTGTTGGTCAATGCAAATTGCAGGTGGGTGATATGTAAGTGATCACCCTGTGTGAGTTTCAAGTGTCAAATCTGTTGACCAACGCTGTTTAACCCTTGCACAGCTACAGCTTCTTATTCAAAATAATGAAAACTGGTGTCTGTGCCCGCCTTGCCACCATTTTCATGCCCAAATGCTTGTTGGTCAATGCAAATTGCAGGTGGGTGATATGTAAGTGATCACCCTGTGTGAGTTTCAAGTGTCAAATCTGTTGACCAACGCTGTTTAACCCTTGCACAGCTACAGCATCTTATTCAAAATGATGAAAACTGGTGTCTGTGCCCGCCTTGCCACCATTTTCATGCCCAAATGCTTGTTGGTCAAGGAAAATTGCAGGTGGGTGATATGTAAGTGACCACCCTGTGTGAGTTTCAAGTGTCAAATTTTTTGACCAACGCTGTTTAACCCTTGCACAACTACAGCTTCTTATTCAAAATGATGAAATCTGGTGTCTGTGCCCTCCTTGCCACCATTTTCATGCCCAAATGCTTGTTGGTCAAGACAAACTGCAAGTGGGTGATATGTAAGTGACCACCCTGTGTGAGTCTCAAGTGTCAAATCTGTTGACCAACGCTGTTTAACCCTTGCACAGCTACAGCTTCTTATTCAAACTGATGAAATTTGGTGTCTGTGCCCGCGTTACCACCATTTTCATGCCCAAATGCTTGTTGGTCAAGACAAACTGCAAGTGGGTGATATGTAAGTGACCACCCTGTGTGAGTCTCAAGTGTCAAATCTGTTGACCAACGCTGTTTAACCCTTGCACAGCTACAGCTTCTTATTCAAAATGATGAAATCTGGTGTCTGTGCCCGCCTTGCCACCATTTTCATGCTCAAATGCTTGTTGGTCAATGCAAGTTGCAGGTGGGTGATATGTAAGTGACCACCCTGTGTGAGTTTCAGGTGTCAAATCTGTTGACCAATGCTGTTTAACCCTTGCACAGCTACAGCTTCTTATTCAAAATGATGAAATCTGGTGTCTGTGCCCGCTTTACCACCATTTTCATGCCCAAATGCTTGTTGGTCAAGGAAAATTGCAGGTGGGTGATATGTAAGTGACCACCCTGTGTGAGTTTCAAGTGTCAAATCTGTTGACCAACGCTGTTTAACCCTTGCACAGCTACAGCTTCTTATTCAAAATGATGAAATCTGGTGTCTGTGCCCGCCTTGCCACCATTTTCATGCCCAAATGCTTGTTGGTCAAGGAAAATTGCAGGTGGGTGATATGTAAGTGACCACCCTGTGTGAGTTTCAAGTGTCAAATCTTTTACCAACGCTGTTTAACCATTGCACAACTACAACTTCTTATTCAAAATGATGAAATCTGGTGTCTGTGCCCGCCTTGCCACCATTTTCATGCCCAAATGCTTGTTGGTCAAGACAAACTGCAAGTGGGTGATATGTAAGTGACCACCCTGTGTGAGTTTCAAGTGTCAAATCTTTTGACCAACGCTGTTTAACCCTTGCACAGCTACAGCTTCTTATTCAAAATGATGAAATCTGGTGTCTGTGTCCGCTTTACCACCATTTTCATGCCCAAATGCTTGTTGGTCAAGACAAACTGCAAGTGGGTGATATGTAAGTGACCACCCTGTGTGAGTTTCAAGTGTCAAATCTTTTGACCAACGCTGTTTAACCCTTGCACAGCTACAGCTTCTTATTCAAAATGATGAAATCTGGTGTCTGTGCCCTCCTTGCCACCATTTTCATGCCCAAATGCTTGTTGGTCAAGGAAAATTGCAGGTGAGTGATATGTAAGTGACCACCCTGTGTGAGTTTCAAGTGTCAAATCTGTTGACCAACGCTGTTTAACCCTTGCACAACTACAGCTTCTTATTCAAAATGATGAAATCTGGTGTCTGTGCCCGCTTTACCACCATTTTCATGGCCAAATGCTTGTTGGTCAAGACAAACTGCAAGTGGGTGATATGTAAGTGACCACCCTGTGTGAGTGTCAAGTGTCAAATCTGTTGACCAACGCTGTTTAACCCTTGCACAGCTACAGCTTCTTATTCAAAATGATGAAATCTGGTGTCTGTGCCCGCTTTACCACCATTTTCATGCCCAAATGCTTGTTGGTCAAGGAAAATTGCAGGTGGGTGATATGTAAGTGACCACCCTGTGTGAGTTTCAAGTGTCAAATCTTTTACCAACGCTGTTTAACCATTGCACAACTACAACTTCTTATTCAAAATGATGAAATCTGGTGTCTGTGCCCGCTTTACCACCATTTTCATGGCCAAATGCTTGTTGGTCAAGACAAACTGCAAGTGGGTGATATGTAAGTGACCACCCTGTGTGAGTTTCAAGTGTCAAATCTTTTGACCAACGCTGTTTAACCCTTGCACAGCTACAGCTTCTTATTCAAAATGATGAAATCTGGTGTCTGTGCCCGCCTTGCCACCATTTTCATGCCCAAATGCTTGTTGGTCAAGGCAAATTGCAAGTGGGTGATATGTAAGTGATCACCCTGTGTGAGCTTCAAGTGTCAAATCTTTTGACCAACGCTGTTTAACCCTTGCACAACTACAACTTCTTATTCAAAATGATGAAATCTGGTGTCTGTGCCCGCTTTGCCACCATTTTCATGCCCAAATGCTTGTTGGTCAAGACAAACTGCAAGTGGGTGATATGTAAGTGACCACCCTGTGTGAGTTTCAAGTGTCAAATCTGTTGACCAACGCTGTTTAACCCTTGCACAGCTACAGCTTCTTATTCAAAATGATGAAATCTGGTGTCTGTGCCCGCCTTGCCACCATTTTCATGCCCAAATGCTTGTTGGTCAAGACAAACTGCAAGTGGGTGATATGTAAGTGACCACCCTGTGTGAGTTTCAAGTGTCAAATTTTTTGACCAACGCTGTTTAACCCTTGCACAGCTACAGCTTCTTATTCAAAATGATGAAATCTGGTGTCTGTGCCCTCCTTGCCACCATTTTCATGCCCAAATGCTTGTTGGTCAAGGAAAACTGCAGGTGAGTGATATGTAAGTGACCACCCTGTGTGAGTTTCAAGTGTCAAATCTGTTGACCAACGCTGTTTAACCCTTGCACAGTTACAGCTTCTTATTCAAAATGATGAAATCTGGTGTCTGTGCCCGCCTTGCCACCATTTTCATGCCCAAATGCTTGTTGGTCAAGCCAAATTGCAAGTGGGTAATATGTAAGTGACCACCCTGTGTGAGTTTCAAGTGTCAAATCTTTTGCCAACGCTGTTTAACCATTGCACAGCTACAGCTTCTTATTCAAAATGATGAAATCTGGTGTCTGTGCCCGCCTTGCCACCATTTTCATGCCCAAATGCTTGTTGGTCAATGCAAATTGCAGGTGGGTGATATGTAAGTGATCACCCTGTGTGAGTTTCAAGTGTCAAATCTGTTGACCAACGCTGTTTAACCCTTGCACAGCTACAGCTTCTTATTCACAATGATGAAATCTGGTGTCTGTGCCCGCCTTGCCACCATTTTCATGCCCAAATGCTTGTTGGTCAATGCAAATTGCAGGTGGGTGATATGTAAGCGATCACCCTTTGTGAGTTTCAAGTGTCAAATCTGTTGACCAACGCTGTTTAACCCTTGCACAACTACAACTTCTTATTCAAAATAATGAAAACTGGTGTCTGTGCCCGCCTTGCCACCATTTTCATGCCCAAATGCTTGTTGGTCAATGCAAATTGCAGGTGGGTGATATGTAAGTGATCACCCTGTGTGAGTTTCAAGTGTCAAATCTGTTGACCAACGCTGTTTAACCCTTGCACAGCTACAGCTTCTTATTCAAAATGATGAAATCTGGTGTCTGTGCCCGCCTTGCCACCATTTTCATGCCCAAATGCTTGTTGGTCAAGACAAACTGCAAGTGGGTGATATGTAAGTGACCACCCTGTGTGAGTTTCAAGTGTCAAATTTTTTGACCAACGCTGTTTAACCCTTGCACAGCTACAGCTTCTTATTCAAAATGATGAAATCTGGTGTCTGTGCCCTCCTTGCCACCATTTTCATGCCCAAATGCTTGTTGGTCAAGGAAAACTGCAGGTGAGTGATATGTAAGTGACCACCCTGTGTGAGTCTCAAGTGTCAAATCTGTTGACCAACGCTGTTTAACCCTTGCACAGCTACAGCTTCTTATTCAAAATGATGAAATCTGGTGTCTGTGCCCGCGTTACCACCATTTTCATGCCCAAATGCTTGTTGGTCAAGACAAACTGCAAGTGGGTGATATGTAAGTGACCACCCTGTGTGAGTCTCAAGTGTCAAATCTGTTGACCAACGCTGTTTAACCCTTGCACAGCTACAGCTTCTTATTCAAAATGATGAAATCTGGTGTCTGTGCCCGCCTTGCCACCATTTTCATGCTCAAATGCTTGTTGGTCAATGCAAGTTGCAGGTGGGTGATATGTAAGTGACCACCCTGTGTGAGTTTCAGATGTCAAATCTGTTGACCAATGCTGTTTAACCCTTGCACAGCTACAGCTTCTTATTCAAAATGATGAAATCTGGTGTCTGTGCCCACTTTACCACCATTTTCATGCCCAAATGCTTGTTGGTCAAGACAAACTGCAAGTGGGTGATATGTAAGTGACCACCCTGTGTGAGTCTCAAGTGTCAAATCTGTTGACCAACGCTGTTTAACCCTTGCACAGCTACAGCTTCTTATTCAAAATGATGAAATCTGGTGTCTGTGCCCGCCTTGCCACCATTTTCATGCCCAAATGCTTGTTGGTCAAGACAAACTGCAAGTGGGTGATATGTAAGTGACCACCCTGTGTGAGTTTCAAGTGTCAAATCTTTTGACCAACGCTGTTTAACCCTTGCACAGCTACAGCTTCTTATTCAAAATGATGAAATCTGGTGTCTGTGTCCGCTTTACCACCATTTTCATGCCCAAATGCTTGTTGGTCAAGACAAACTGCAAGTGGGTGATATGTAAGTGACCACCCTGTGTGAGTTTCAAGTGTCAAATCTTTTGACCAACGCTGTTTAACCCTTGCACAGCTACAGCTTCTTATTCAAAATGATGAAATCTGGTGTCTGTGCCCTCCTTGCCACCATTTTCATGCCCAAATGCTTGTTGGTCAAGGAAAATTGCAGGTGAGTGATATGTAAGTGACCACCCTGTGTGAGTTTCAAGTGTCAAATCTGTTGACCAACGCTGTTTAACCCTTGCACAGCTACAGCTTCTTATTCAAAATGATGAAATCTGGTGTCTGTGCCCGCTTTACCACCATTTTCATGGCCAAATGCTTGTTGGTCAAGACAAACTGCAAGTGGGTGATATGTAAGTGACCACCCTGTGTGAGTGTCAAGTGTCAAATCTGTTGACCAACGCTGTTTAACCCTTGCACAGCTACAGCTTCTTATTCAAAATGATGAAATCTGGTGTCTGTGCCCGCTTTACCACCATTTTCATGCCCAAATGCTTGTTGGTCAAGGAAAATTGCAGGTGGGTGATATGTAAGTGACCACCCTGTGTGAGTTTCAAGTGTCAAATCTGTTGACCAACGCTGTTTAACCCTTGCGCAGCTACAGCTTCTTATTCAAAATGATGAAATCTGGTGTCTGTGCCCGCCTTGCCACCATTTTCATGCCCAAATGCTTGTTGGTCAAGGAAAATTGCAGGTGGGTGATATGTAAGTGACCACCCTGTGTGAGTTTCAAGTGTCAAATCTTTTACCAACGCTGTTTAACCATTGCACAACTACAACTTCTTATTCAAAATGATGAAATCTGGTGTCTGTGCCCGCTTTACCACCATTTTCATGGCCAAATGCTTGTTGGTCAAGACAAACTGCAAGTGGGTGATATGTAAGTGACCACCCTGTGTGAGTTTCAAGTGTCAAATCTTTTGACCAACGCTGTTTAACCCTTGCACAGCTACAGCTTCTTATTCAAAATGATGAAATCTGGTGTCTGTGCCCGCTTTACCACCATTTTCATGCCCAAATGCTTGTTGTTCAAGGAAAATTGCAGGTGGGTGATATGTAAGTGACCACCCTGTGTGAGTTTCAAGTGTCAAATCTGTTGACCAACGCTGTTTAACCCTTGCACAGCTACAGCTTCTTATTCAAAATGATGAAATCTGGTGTCTGTGCCCGCTTTACCACCATTTTCATGCCCAAATGCTTGTTGTTCAAGGAAAATTGCAGGTGGGTGATATGTAAGTGACCACCCTGTGTGAGTTTCAAGTGTCAAATCTGTTGACCAACGCTGTTTAACCCTTGCACAGCTACAGCTTCTTATTCAAAATGATGAAATCTGGTGTCTGTGCCCGCCTTGCCACCATTTTCATGCCCAAATGCTTGTTGGTCAAGGCAAATTGCAAGGGGGTGATATGTAAGTGATCACCCTGTGTGAGCTTCAAGTGTCAAATCTTTTGACCAACGCTGTTTAACCATTGCACAACTACAACTTCTTATTCAAAATGATGAAATCTGGTGTCTGTGCCCGCTTTACCACCATTTTCATGGCCAAATGCTTGTTGGTCAAGACAAACTGCAAGTGGGTGATATGTAAGTGACCACCCTGTGTGAGTTTCAAGTGTCAAATCTGTTGACCAACGCTGTTTAACCCTTGCACAGCTACAGCTTCTTATTCAAAATGATGAAATCTGGTGTCTGTGCCCGCCTTGCCACCATTTTCATGCCCAAATGCTTGTTGGTCAAGGAAAATTGCAGGTGGGTGATATGTAAGTGACCACCCTGTGTGAGTTTCAAGTGTCAAATCTTTTACCAACGCTGTTTAACCATTGCACAACTACAACTTCTTATTCAAAATGATGAAATCTGGTGTCTGTGCCCGCTTTACCACCATTTTCATGGCCAAATGCTTGTTGGTCAAGACAAACTGCAAGTGGGTGATACGTAAGTGACCACCCTGTGTGAGTTTCAAGTGTCAAATCTTTTGACCAACGCTGTTTAACCCTTGCACAGCTACAGCTTCTTATTCAAAATGATGAAATCTGGTGTCTGTGCCCGCTTTACCACCATTTTCATGCCCAAATGCTTGTTGTTCAAGGAAAATTGCAGGTGGGTGATATGTAAGTGACCACCCTGTGTGAGTTTCAAGTGTCAAATCTGTTGACCAACGCTGTTTAACCCTTGCACAGCTACAGCTTCTTATTCAAAATGATGAAATCTGGTGTCTGTGCCCGCTTTACCACCATTTTCATGCCCAAATGCTTGTTGGTCAAGGAAAATTGCAGGTGGGTGATATGTAAGTGACCACCCTGTGTGAGTTTCAAGTGTCAAATCTTTTGACCAACGCTGTTTAACCCTTGCACAGCTACAGCTTCTTATTCAAAATGATGAAATCTGGTGTCTGTGCCCTCCTTGCCACCATTTTCATGCCCAAATGCTTGTTGGTCAAGGAAAATTGCAGGTGAGTGATATGTAAGTGACCACCCTGTGTGAGTTTCAAGTGTCAAATCTGTTGGCCAACGCTGTTTAACCCTTGCACAGTTACAGCTTCTTATTCAAAATGATGAAAACTGGTGTCTGTGCCCGCCTTGCCACCATTTTCATGCCCAAATGCTTGTTGGTCAATGCAAATTGCAGGTGGGTGATATGTAAGTGATCACCCTGTGTGAGTTTCAAGTGTCAAATCTGTTGACCAACGCTGTTTAACCCTTGCACAGCTACAGCTTCTTATTCAAAATGATGAAAACTGGTGTCTGTGCCCGCCTTGCCACCATTTTCATGCCCAAATGCTTGTTGGTCAAGGAAAATTGCAGGTGGGTGATATGTAAGTGACCACCCTGTGTGAGTTTCAAGTGTCAAATTTTTTGACCAACGCTGTTTAACCCTTGCACAACTACAGCTTCTTATTCAAAATGATGAAATCTGGTGTCTGTGCCCGCTTTACCACCATTTTCATGCCCAAATGCTTGTTGGTCAAGACAAACTGCAAGTGGGTGATATGTAAGTGACCACCCTGTGTGAGTTTCAAGTGTCAAATCTGTTGACCAACGCTGTTTAACCCTTGCACAGCTACAGCTTCTTATTCAAAATGATGAAATCTGGTGTCTGTGCCCGCTTTACCACCATTTTCATGCCCAAATGCTTGTTGGTCAAGACAAACTGCAAGTGGGTGATATGTAAGTGACCACCCTGTGTGAGTCTCAAGTGTCAAATCTGTTGACCAACGCTGTTTAACCCTTGCACAGCTACAGCTTCTTATTCAAAATGATGAAAACTGGTGTCTGTGCCCGCCTTGCCACCATTTTCATGCCCAAATGCTTGTTGGTCAATGCAAATTGCAGGTGGGTGATATGTAAGTGATCACCCTGTGTGAGTTTCAAGTGTCAAATCTGTTGACCAACGCTGTTTAACCCTTGCACAGCTACAGCTTCTTATTCAAAATGATGAAAACTGGTGTCTGTGCCCGCCTTGCCACCATTTTCATGCCCAAATGCTTGTTGGTCAAGGAAAATTGCAGGTGGGTGATATGTAAGTGACCACCCTGTGTGAGTTTCAAGTGTCAAATTTTTTGACCAACGCTGTTTAACCCTTGCACAACTACAGCTTCTTATTCAAAATGATGAAATCTGGTGTCTGTGCCCGCTTTACCACCATTTTCATGCCCAAATGCTTGTTGGTCAAGACAAACTGCAAGTGGGTGATATGTAAGTGACCACCCTGTGTGAGTCTCAAGTGTCAAATCTGTTGACCAACGCTGTTTAACCCTTGCACAGCTACAGCTTCTTATTCAAAATGATGAAATCTGGTGTCTGTGCCCGCGTTACCACCATTTTCATGCCCAAATGCTTGTTGGTCAAGACAAACTGCAAGTGGGTGATATGTAAGTGACCACCCTGTGTGAGTCTCAAGTGTCAAATCTGTTGACCAACGCTGTTTAACCCTTGCACAGCTACAGCTTCTTATTCAAAATGATGAAATCTGGTGTCTGTGCCCGCCTTGCCACCATTTTCATGCTCAAATGCTTGTTGGTCAATGCAAGTTGCAGGTGGGTGATATGTAAGTGACCACCCTGTGTGAGTTTCAAGTGTCAAATCTTTTGACCAACGCTGTTTAACCCTTGCACAGCTACAGCTTCTTATTCAAAATGATGAAATCTGGTGTCTGTGTCCGCTTTACCACCATTTTCATGCCCAAATGCTTGTTGGTCAAGACAAACTGCAAGTGGGTGATATGTAAGTGACCACCCTGTGTGAGTTTCAAGTGTCAAATTTTTTGACCAACGCTGTTTAACCCTTGCACAGCTACAGCTTCTTATTCAAAATGATGAAATCTGGTGTCTGTGCCCTCCTTGCCACCATTTTCATGCCCAAATGCTTTTGGTCAAGGAAAATTGCACGTGAGTGATATGTAAGTGACCACCCTGTGTGAGTTTCAAGTGTCAAATCTGTTGACCAACGCTGTTTAACCCTTGCACAACTACAGCTTCTTATTCAAAATGATGAAATCTGGTGTCTGTGCCCGCTTTACCACCATTTTCATGGCCAAATGCTTGTTGGTCAAGACAAACTGCAAGTGGGTGATATGTAAGTGACCACCCTGTGTGAGTCTCAAGTGTCAAATCTGTTGACCAACGCTGTTTAACCCTTGCACAGCTACAGCTTCTTATTCAAAATGATGAAATCTGGTGTCTGTGTCCGCTTTACCACCATTTTCATGCCCAAATGCTTGTTGGTCAAGACAAACTGCAAGTGGGTGATATGTAAGTGACCACCCTGTGTGAGTTTCAAGTGCCAAATTTTTTGACCAACGCTGTTTAACCCTTGCACAGCTACAGCTTCTTATTCAAAATGATGAAATCTGGTGTCTGTGCCCTCCTTGCCACCATTTTCATGCCCAAATGCTTTTGGTCAAGGAAAATTGCAGGTGAGTGATATGTAAGTGACCACCCTGTGTGAGTTTCAAGTGTCAAATCTGTTGACCAATGCTGTTTAACCCTTGCACAACTACAGCTTCTTATTCAAAATGATGAAATCTGGTGTCTGTGCCCGCTTTACCACCATTTTCATGGCCAAATGCTTGTTGGTCAAGACAAACTGCAAGTGGGTGATATGTAAGTGACCACCCTGTGTGAGTGTCAAGTGTCAAATCTGTTGACCAACGCTGTTTAACCCTTGCACAGCTACAGCTTCTTATTCAAAATGATGAAATCTGGTGTCTGTGCCCGCCTTGCCACCATTTTCATGCCCAAATGCTTGTTGGTCAAGGAAAATTGCAGGTGGGTGATATGTAAGTGACCACCCTGTGTGAGTTTCAAGTGTCAAATCTTTTACCAACGCTGTTTAACCATTGCACAACTACAACTTCTTATTCAAAATGATGAAATCTGGTGTCTGTGCCCGCTTTACCACCATTTTCATGGCCAAATGCTTGTTGAACAAGACAAACTGCAAGTGGGTGATATGTAAGTGTCCACCCTGTGTGAGTTTCAAGTGTCAAATCTTTTGACCAACGCTGTTTAACCCTTGCACAGCTACAGCTTCTTATTCAAAATGATGAAATCTGGTGTCTGTGCCCGCCTTGCCACCATTTTCATGCTCAAATGCTTGTTGGTCAATGCAAGTTGCAGGTGGGTGATATGTAAGTGACCACCCTGTGTGAGTTTCAGATGTCAAATCTGTTGACCAATGCTGTTTAACCCTTGCACAGCTACAGCTTCTTATTCAAAATGATGAAATCTGGTGTCTGTGCCCGCTTTACCACCATTTTCATGCCCAAATGCTTGTTGGTCAAGACAAACTGCAAGTGGGTGATATGTAAGTGACCACCCTGTGTGAGTCTCAAGTGTCAAATCTGTTGACCAACGCTGTTTAACCCTTGCACAGCTACAGCTTCTTATTCAAAATGATGAAATCTGGTGTCTGTGCCCGCCTTGCCACCATTTTCATGCCCAAATGCTTGTTGGTCAAGACAAACTGCAAGTGGGTGATATGTAAGTGACCACCCTGTGTGAGTTTCAAGTGTCAAATCTTTTGACCAACGCTGTTTAACCCTTGCACAGCTACAGCTTCTTATTCAAAATGATGAAATCTGGTGTCTGTGTCCGCTTTACCACCATTTTCATGCCCAAATGCTTGTTGGTCAAGACAAACTGCAAGTGGGTGATATGTAAGTGACCACCCTGTGTGAGTTTCAAGTGTCAAATCTTTTGACCAACGCTGTTTAACCCTTGCACAGCTACAGCTTCTTATTCAAAATAATGAAATCTGGTGTCTGTGCCCTCCTTGCCACCATTTTCATGCCCAAATGCTTGTTGGTCAAGGAAAATTGCAGGTGAGTGATATGTAAGTGACCACCCTGTGTGAGTGTCAAGTGTCAAATCTGTTGACCAACGCTGTTTAACCCTTGCACAGCTACAGCTTCTTATTCAAAATGATGAAATCTGGTGTCTGTGCCCGCTTTACCACCATTTTCATGGCCAAATACTTGTTGGTCAAGACAAACTGCAAGTGGGTGATATGTAAGTGACCACCCTGTGTGAGTGTCAAGTGTCAAATCTGTTGACCAACGCTGTTTAACCCTTGCACAGCTACAGCTTCTTATTCAAAATGATGAAATCTGGTGTCTGTGCCCGCTTTACCACCATTTTCATGCCCAAATGCTTGTTGGTCAAGGAAAATTGCAGGTGGGTGATATGTAAGTGACCACCCTGTGTGAGTTTCAAGTGTCAAATCTGTTGACCAACGCTGTTTAACCCTTGCGCAGCTACAGCTTCTTATTCAAAATGATGAAATCTGGTGTCTGTGCCCGCCTTGCCACCATTTTCATGCCCAAATGCTTGTTGGTCAAGGAAAATTGCAGGTGGGTGATATGTAAGTGACCACCCTGTGTGAGTTTCAAGTGTCAAATCTTTTACCAACGCTGTTTAACCATTGCACAACTACAACTTCTTATTCAAAATGATGAAATCTGGTGTCTGTGCCCGCTTTACCACCATTTTCATGGCCAAATGCTTGTTGGTCAAGACAAACTGCAAGTGGGTGATATGTAAGTGACCACCCTGTGTGAGTTTCAAGTGTCAAATCTTTTGACCAACGCTGTTTAACCCTTGCACAGCTACAGCTTCTTATTCAAAATGATGAAATCTGGTGTCTGTGCCCGCTTTACCACCATTTTCATGCCCAAATGCTTGTTGTTCAAGGAAAATTGCAGGTGGGTGATATGTAAGTGACCACCCTGTGTGAGTTTCAAGTGTCAAATCTGTTGACCAACGCTGTTTAACCCTTGCACAGCTACAGCTTCTTATTCAAAATGATGAAATCTGGTGTCTGTGCCCGCTTTACCACCATTTTCATGCCCAAATGCTTGTTGTTCAAGGAAAATTGCAGGTGGGTGATATGTAAGTGACCACCCTGTGTGAGTTTCAAGTGTCAAATCTGTTGACCAACGCTGTTTAACCCTTGCACAGCTACAGCTTCTTATTCAAAATGATGAAATCTGGTGTCTGTGCCCGCCTTGCCACCATTTTCATGCCCAAATGCTTGTTGGTCAAGGCAAATTGCAAGGGGGTGATATGTAAGTGATCACCCTGTGTGAGCTTCAAGTGTCAAATCTTTTGACCAACGCTGTTTAACCATTGCACAACTACAACTTCTTATTCAAAATGATGAAATCTGGTGTCTGTGCCCGCTTTACCACCATTTTCATGGCCAAATGCTTGTTGGTCAAGACAAACTGCAAGTGGGTGATATGTAAGTGACCACCCTGTGTGAGTTTCAAGTGTCAAATCTGTTGACCAACGCTGTTTAACCCTTGCACAGCTACAGCTTCTTATTCAAAATGATGAAATCTGGTGTCTGTGCCCGCCTTGCCACCATTTTCATGCCCAAATGCTTGTTGGTCAAGGAAAATTGCAGGTGGGTGATATGTAAGTGACCACCCTGTGTGAGTTTCAAGTGTCAAATCTTTTACCAACGCTGTTTAACCATTGCACAACTACAACTTCTTATTCAAAATGATGAAATCTGGTGTCTGTGCCCGCTTTACCACCATTTTCATGGCCAAATGCTTGTTGGTCAAGACAAACTGCAAGTGGGTGATATGTAAGTGACCACCCTGTGTGAGTTTCAAGTGTCAAATCTTTTGACCAACGCTGTTTAACCCTTGCACAGCTACAGCTTCTTATTCAAAATGATGAAATCTGGTGTCTGTGCCCGCTTTACCACCATTTTCATGCCCAAATGCTTGTTTTTCAAGGAAAATTGCAGGTGGGTGATATGTAAGTGACCACCCTGTGTGAGTTTCAAGTGTCAAATCTGTTGACCAACGCTGTTTAACCCTTGCACAGCTACAGCTTCTTATTCAAAATGATGAAATCTGGTGTCTGTGCCCGCTTTACCACCATTTTCATGCCCAAATGCTTGTTGGTCAAGGAAAATTGCAGGTGGGTGATATGTAAGTGACCACCCTGTGTGAGTTTCAAGTGTCAAATCTGTTGACCAACGCTGTTTAACCCTTGCACAGCTACAGCTTCTTATTCAAAATGATGAAATCTGGTGTCTGTGCCCGCCTTGCCACCATTTTCATGCCCAAATGCTTGTTGGTCAAGGCAAATTGCAAGGGGGTGATATGTAAGTGATCACCCTGTGTGAGCTTCAAGTGTCAAATCTTTTGACCAACGCTGTTTAACCATTGCACAACTACAACTTCTTATTCAAAATGATGAAATCTGGTGTCTGTGCCCGCTTTACCACCATTTTCATGGCCAAATGCTTGTTGGTCAAGACAAACTGCAAGTGGGTGATATGTAAGTGACCACCCTGTGTGAGTTTCAAGTGTCAAATCTGTTGACCAACGCTGTTTAACCCTTGCACAGCCACAGCTTCTTATTCAAAATGATGAAATCTGGTGTCTGTGCCCGCCTTGCCACCATTTTCATGCCCAAATGCTTGTTGGTCAAGACAAACTGCAAGTGGGTGATATGTAAGTGACCACCCTGTGTGAGTTTCAAGTGTCAAATTTTTTGACCAACGCTGTTTAACCCTTGCACAGCTACAGCTTCTTATTCAAAATGATGAAATCTGGTGTCTGTGCCCTCCTTGCCACCATTTTCATGCCCAAATGCTTGTTGGTCAAGGAAAATTGCAGGTGAGTGATATGTAAGTGACCACCCTGTGTGAGTTTCAAGTGTCAAATCTGTTGGCCAACGCTGTTTAACCCTTGCACAGTTACAGCTTCTTATTCAAAATGATGAAAACTGGTGTCTGTGCCCGCCTTGCCACCATTTTCATGCCCAAATGCTTGTTGGTCAATGCAAATTGCAGGTGGGTGATATGTAAGTGATCACCCTGTGTGAGTTTCAAGTGTCAAATCTGTTGACCAACGCTGTTTAACCCTTGCACAGCTACAGCTTCTTATTCAAAATGATGAAAACTGGTGTCTGTGCCCGCCTTGCCACCATTTTCATGCCCAAATGCTTGTTGGTCAAGGAAAATTGCAGGTGGGTGATATGTAAGTGACCACCCTGTGTGAGTTTCAAGTGTCAAATTTTTTGA
Organism: Pseudophryne corroboree; assembly: GCF_028390025.1. Lineage (NCBI taxonomy): Eukaryota > Metazoa > Chordata > Amphibia > Anura > Myobatrachidae > Pseudophryne > Pseudophryne corroboree. Next base: position 47,041,505 of record NC_086444.1, on the reverse strand, counting down.
CCAACGCTGTTTAACCCTTGCACAACTACAGCTTCTTATTCAAAATGATGAAATCTGGTGTCTGTGCCCGCTTTACCACCATTTTCATGCCCAAATGCTTGTTGGTCAAGACAAACTGCAAGTGGGTGATATGTAAGTGACCACCCTGTGTGAGTTTCAAGTGTCAAATCTGTTGACCAACGCTGTTTAACCCTTGCACAGCTACAGCTTCTTATTCAAAATGATGAAATCTGGTGTCTGTGCCCGCTTTACCACCATTTTCATGCCCAAATGCTTGTTGGTCAAGACAAACTGCAAGTGGGTGATATGTAAGTGACCACCCTGTGTGAGTCTCAAGTGTCAAATCTGTTGACCAACGCTGTTTAACCCTTGCACAGCTACAGCTTCTTATTCAAAATGATGAAAACTGGTGTCTGTGCCCGCCTTGCCACCATTTTCATGCCCAAATGCTTGTTGGTCAAGACAAACTGCAAGTGGGTGATATGTAAGTGACCACCCTGTGTGAGTTTCAAGTGTCAAATCTGTTGACCAACGCTGTTTAACCCTTGCACAGCTACAGCTTCTTATTCAAAATGATGAAATCTGGTGTCTGTGCCCGCCTTGCCACCATTTTCATGCCCAAATGCTTGTTGGTCAAGGCAAATTGCAAGGGGGTGATATGTAAGTGATCACCCTGTGTGAGCTTCAAGTGTCAAATCTTTTGACCAACGCTGTTTAACCATTGCACAACTACAACTTCTTATTCAAAATGATGAAATCTGGTGTCTGTGCCCGCTTTACCACCATTTTCATGGCCAAATGCTTGTTGGTCAAGACAAACTGCAAGTGGGTGATATGTAAGTGACCACCCTGTGTGAGTTTCAAGTGTCAAATCTGTTGACCAACGCTGTTTAACCCTTGCACAGCTACAGCTTCTTATTCAAAATGATGAAATCTGGTGTCTGTGCCCGCCTTGCCACCATTTTCATGCCCAAATGCTTGTTGGTCAAGACAAACTGCAAGTGGGTGATATGTAAGTGACCACCCTGTGTGAGTTTCAAGTGTCAAATTTTTTGACCAACGCTGTTTAACCCTTGCACAGCTACAGCTTCTTATTCAAAATGATGAAATCTGGTGTCTGTGCCCTCCTTGCCACCATTTTCATGCCCAAATGCTTGTTGGTCAAGGAAAATTGCAGGTGAGTGATATGTAAGTGACCACCCTGTGTGAGTTTCAAGTGTCAAATCTGTTGGCCAACGCTGTTTAACCCTTGCACAGTTACAGCTTCTTATTCAAAATGATGAAAACTGGTGTCTGTGCCCGCCTTGCCACCATTTTCATGCCCAAATGCTTGTTGGTCAATGCAAATTGCAGGTGGGTGATATGTAAGTGATCACCCTGTGTGAGTTTCAAGTGTCAAATCTGTTGACCAACGCTGTTTAACCCTTGCACAGCTACAGCTTCTTATTCAAAATGATGAAAACTGGTGTCTGTGCCCGCCTTGCCACCATTTTCATGCCCAAATGCTTGTTGGTCAAGGAAAATTGCAGGTGGGTGATATGTAAGTGACCACCCTGTGTGAGTTTCAAGTGTCAAATTTTTTGACCAACGCTGTTTAACCCTTGCACAACTACAGCTTCTTATTCAAAATGATGAAATCTGGTGTCTGTGCCCGCTTTACCACCATTTTCATGCCCAAATGCTTGTTGGTCAAGACAAACTGCAAGTGGGTGATATGTAAGTGACCACCCTGTGTGAGTTTCAAGTGTCAAATCTGTTGACCAACGCTGTTTAACCCTTGCACAGCTACAGCTTCTTATTCAAAATGATGAAATCTGGTGTCTGTGCCCGCTTTACCACCATTTTCATGCCCAAATGCTTGTTGGTCAAGACAAACTGCAAGTGGGTGATATGTAAGTGACCACCCTGTGTGAGTCTCAAGTGTCAAATCTGTTGACCAACGCTGTTTAACCCTTGCACAGCTACAGCTTCTTATTCAAAATGATGAAAACTGGTGTCTGTGCCCGCCTTGCCACCATTTTCATGCCCAAATGCTTGTTGGTCAATGCAAATTGCAGGTGGGTGATATGTAAGTGATCACCCTGTGTGAGTTTCAAGTGTCAAATCTGTTGACCAACGCTGTTTAACCCTTGCACAGCTACAGCTTCTTATTCAAAATGATGAAAACTGGTGTCTGTGCCCGCCTTGCCACCATTTTCATGCCCAAATGCTTGTTGGTCAAGGAAAATTGCAGGTGGGTGATATGTAAGTGACCACCCTGTGTGAGTTTCAAGTGTCAAATTTTTTGACCAACGCTGTTTAACCCTTGCACAACTACAGCTTCTTATTCAAAATGATGAAATCTGGTGTCTGTGCCCGCTTTACCACCATTTTCATGCCCAAATGCTTGTTGGTCAAGACAAACTGCAAGTGGGTGATATGTAAGTGACCACCCTGTGTGAGTCTCAAGTGTCAAATCTGTTGACCAACGCTGTTTAACCCTTGCACAGCTACAGCTTCTTATTCAAAATGATGAAATCTGGTGTCTGTGCCCGCCTTGCCACCATTTTCATGCTCAAATGCTTGTTGGTCAATGCAAGTTGCAGGTGGGTGATATGTAAGTGACCACCCTGTGTGAGTTTCAAGTGTCAAATCTTTTGACCAACGCTGTTTAACCCTTGCACAGCTACAGCTTCTTATTCAAAATGATGAAATCTGGTGTCTGTGTCCGCTTTACCACCATTTTCATGCCCAAATGCTTGTTGGTCAAGACAAACTGCAAGTGGGTGATATGTAAGTGACCACCCTGTGTGAGTTTCAAGTGTCAAATTTTTTGACCAACGCTGTTTAACCCTTGCACAGCTACAGCTTCTTATTCAAAATGATGAAATCTGGTGTCTGTGCCCTCCTTGCCACCATTTTCATGCCCAAATGCTTTTGGTCAAGGAAAATTGCACGTGAGTGATATGTAAGTGACCACCCTGTGTGAGTTTCAAGTGTCAAATCTGTTGACCAACGCTGTTTAACCCTTGCACAACTACAGCTTCTTATTCAAAATGATGAAATCTGGTGTCTGTGCCCGCTTTACCACCATTTTCATGGCCAAATGCTTGTTGGTCAAGACAAACTGCAAGTGGGTGATATGTAAGTGACCACCCTGTGTGAGTCTCAAGTGTCAAATCTGTTGACCAACGCTGTTTAACCCTTGCACAGCTACAGCTTCTTATTCAAAATGATGAAATCTGGTGTCTGTGTCCGCTTTACCACCATTTTCATGCCCAAATGCTTGTTGGTCAAGACAAACTGCAAGTGGGTGATATGTAAGTGACCACCCTGTGTGAGTTTCAAGTGTCAAATTTTTTGACCAACGCTGTTTAACCCTTGCACAGCTACAGCTTCTTATTCAAAATGATGAAATCTGGTGTCTGTGCCCTCCTTGCCACCATTTTCATGCCCAAATGCTTTTGGTCAAGGAAAATTGCAGGTGAGTGATATGTAAGTGACCACCCTGTGTGAGTTTCAAGTGTCAAATCTGTTGACCAACGCTGTTTAACCCTTGCACAACTACAGCTTCTTATTCAAAATGATGAAATCTGGTGTCTGTGCCCGCTTTACCACCATTTTCATGGCCAAATGCTTGTTGGTCAAGACAAACTGCAAGTGGGTGATATGTAAGTGACCACCCTGTGTGAGTGTCAAGTGTCAAATCTGTTGACCAACGCTGTTTAACCCTTGCACAGCTACAGCTTCTTATTCAAAATGATGAAATCTGGTGTCTGTGCCCGCTTTACCACCATTTTCATGCCCAAATGCTTGTTGGTCAAGGAAAATTGCAGGTGGGTGATATGTAAGTGACCACCCTGTGTGAGTTTCAAGTGTCAAATCTGTTGACCAACGCTGTTTAACCCTTGCACAGCTACAGCTTCTTATTCAAAATGATGAAATCTGGTGTCTGTGCCCGCCTTGCCACCATTTTCATGCCCAAATGCTTGTTGGTCAAGGAAAATTGCAGGTGGGTGATATGTAAGTGACCACCCTGTGTGAGTTTCAAGTGTCAAATCTTTTACCAACGCTGTTTAACCATTGCACAACTACAACTTCTTATTCAAAATGATGAAATCTGGTGTCTGTGCCCGCTTTACCACCATTTTCATGGCCAAATGCTTGTTGAACAAGACAAACTGCAAGTGGGTGATATGTAAGTGTCCACCCTGTGTGAGTTTCAAGTGTCAAATCTTTTGACCAACGCTGTTTAACCCTTGCACAGCTACAGCTTCTTATTCAAAATGATGAAATCTGGTGTCTGTGCCCGCTTTACCACCATTTTCATGCCCAAATGCTTGTTGTTCAAGGAAAATTGCAGGTGGGTGATATGTAAGTGACCACCCTGTGTGAGTTTCAAGTGTCAAATCTGTTGACCAACGCTGTTTAACCCTTGCACAGCTACAGCTTCTTATTCAAAATGATGAAATCTGGTGTCTGTGCCCGCCTTGCCACCATTTTCATGCCCAAATGCTTGTTGGTCAAGGCAAATTGCAAGTGGGTGATATGTAAGTGATCACCCTGTGTGAGCTTCAAGTGTCAAATCTTTTGACCAACGCTGTTTAACCCTTGCACAACTACAACTTCTTATTCAAAATGATGAAATCTGGTGTCTGTGCCCGCTTTACCACCATTTTAATGCCCAAATGCTTGTTGGTCAAGACAAACTGCAAGTGGGTGATATGTAAGTGACCACCCTGTGTGAGTTTCAAGTGTCAAATCTGTTGACCAACGCTGTTTAACCCTTGCACAGCTACAGCTTCTTATTCAAAATGATGAAATATGGTGTCTGTGCCCGCCTTGCCACCATTTTCATGCCCAAATGCTTGTTGGTCAAGACAAACAGAAGTGGGTGATATGTAAGTGACCACCCTGTGTGAGTTTCAAGTGTCAAATTTTTTGACCAACGCTGTTTAACCCTTGCACAGCTACAGCTTCTTATTCAAAATGATGAAATCTGGTGTCTGTGCCCTCCTTGCCACCATTTTCATGCCCAAATGCTTGTTGGTCAAGGAAAATTGCAGGTGAGTGATATGTAAGTGACCACCCTGTGTGAGTTTCAAGTGTCAAATCTGTTGACCAACGCTGTTTAACCCTTGCACAGCTACAGCTTCTTATTCAAAATGATGAAATCTGGTGTCTGTGCCCGCCTTGCCACCATTTTCATGCCCAAATGCTTGTTGGTCAATGCAAATTGCAGGTGGGTGATATGTAAGTGATCACCCTGTGTGAGTTTCAAGTGTCAAATCTGTTGACCAACGTTGTTTAACCCTTGCACAGCTACAGCTTCTTATTCAAAATGATGAAAACTGGTGTCTGTGCCCGCCTTGCCACCATTTTCATGCCCAAATGCTTGTTGGTCAATGCAAATTGCAGGTGGGTGATATGTAAGTGATCACCCTGTGTGAGTTTCAAGTGTCAAATCTGTTGACCAACGCTGTTTAACCCTTGCACAGCTACAGCTTCTTATTCAAAATGATGAAAACTGGTGTCTGTGCCCGCCTTGCCACCATTTTCATGCCCAAATGCTTGTTGGTCAAGGAAAATTGCAGGTGGGTGATATGTAAGTGACCACCCTGTGTGAGTTTCAAGTGTAAAATTTTTTGACCAACGCTGTTTAACCCTTGCACAACTACAGCTTCTTATTCAAAATTATGAAATCTGGTGTCTGTGCCCGCTTTACCACCATTTTCATGCCCAAATGCTTGTTGGTCAAGACAAACTGCAAGTGGGTGATATGTAAGTGACCACCCTGTGTGAGTCTCAAGTGTCAAATCTGTTGACCAACGCTGTTTAACCCTTGCACAGCTACAGCTTCTTATTCAAAATGATGAAATCTGGTGTCTGTGCCCACTTTTCCACCATTTTCATGCCTAAATCAATTTTGTTTAATGCAAAATGTCATGTAAATTAGTGTAAGGGACACTATTTAAAGTTTATGCAATGTTAACTTAGTGATCTATCCTTATTTAATTTATTTTAATATAATAATTTCTGAATAAGAAGCTGGAGCCGAATAAGAAGCTAACTTCAGCCTCGTGTCAGGATTCTGGTGTCGGTCACATGACCGCCACCATGCTAACTGCATTCCCAGTGTAGACCCCCCAGCATGACTCCTTACACCCATATTCTAAACGCAAATGTCATGTTGGAGGGTCTAACACAGAAAACTCTATAGGTCTCTAACATGTCTCAGGAACACCGTATTCAGGTTGCCATTGAAGCCAGCTGCCTCTTCCCAGTTTTGTCACATACAATGAGCATTGCTGGATGTACTGTAGCTGTGAACAGACAGACCAATGGTTGGCACGGCAACATCAGTGGTTGGCAAGATGGCGGTGGGTGCCCACAGCCTCGGCTCTCGCGAGACTTCCCGTCGTGATACCGCTCCCAGAATGCTTTGCCAACCCTCTTCCTGCGCGGCCTGAGGTGAGTGAGACATGGCGACTGCGAGCAGCTCGGGGACTCGGAGCCCAATCCTTTCGGAATCCCGGGCATCCGGCCCCGGAGAGCGGCGGCAGCGGGACAGGGAAGCTCGGTGTCAAGTTCGGCGGGAGACGGGACCGGTATGATGCCGATACGGGGATGCGCGGGGTGCTCCGGGCAGAGTCCCCTAGAGATGCCGGGGATGCGGCCTGGAAGCCGGGCAGTGGGTTATTGTACCCAGCCTGCCACCTTCCCTGCTTACTGCTAGGCCTCGTTCCCCATCCCCAGGGCTCTATACCGGGCTCATGGCTGTCGTGGCTGCCCGGCAGTGGCAGAAACTACAACTCCCAGCATGCTTCGCAGTAGCCCCCCTGTGTGTAGCCTATGGCAGCTGCGGAGCAATGCATTATTAGCATTGTAGTCCTTTCTGTTGTGTGTAGTGCAATGTTCCCGGTACTGCTTATACTGTGCTGCTTATACTGGCTGTGTCAGGGTGCTGGCTTTATAGGGATGCTGTCACAAGGGTCATGTGAGGCAGCACGGTGGTGTTGTGGCTAGTATTTCCTTACAGCTGTAATGTCCCGAGCTAATTTTCTGACCAAGGGTCTATCTGTCCGGAGTCTTTGCGTGGGTTTTCTTCCATGCTCCAAAAACATACTGGTGGGTTCACTGACTTCTGACAAAGTAATGTGTCCATGTGCTAGATATAGATTGTAAGCTCTGCTGGGACAGGGACTGAAATGACCGATGCTCTGTAAAGTGCTGCGTAAATATTGGGCCAGCATTGTAGCATGTGGGAACACACGAATTCCTGGAAAGTGTTAGGCATTAGGTGGCAGTGATGGGGAAGTACCCCCCCGTCCCAACGGGTCATGTTTTGTGGATGTCTTTAATTATGCACAGGTGAGCTGATCTGTTCTGCTGGGTCAGTAATTATGCCACTGGCATCCACAGACATCCTAGAAACGTGACATGTTGAGGACCACACATCTAGATATATAGGGGTATATGCAATTCACGGCGAATCGCGGCAATTTTTCGCCGTTTTTTAATTCGACTAAATTCGCCAGGTGAATTCCGGAAGGTGGCTTCCGGAATTCACCATATTCAATGAAAAACGGATTCGCCAGAATCGCGGGCGAAAATCGGCCGATTTGGCGGATTTTGCCGCGATTTTAAAAACCGGGAAAAACCCGGAAAAAAAAATGGCGTGGGGTCCCCCCTCCAAAGCATAACCAGCCTCGGGCTCTTCGAGCTGGTCCTGGTTCTGAAAATGCAGGGGAAAAATTGGGCAGGGATCCCCCGTATTTTTAAAACCAGCACCGGGCTCTGCGCCTGGTGCTGGTGCCAAAAATACGGGGGACAAAAAGAGTAGGGGTCCCCCGTATTTTTAACACCAGCATCGGGCTCCACTAGCTGGACAGATAATGCCACAGCCGGGGGTCACTTTTATGCCGTGGCATTAAATATCCAACTAGTCACCCCTGGCCGGGGTACCCTGGGGGAGTGGGGACCCCTTCAATCAAGGGGTCCCCCCCCACCCAAGGGCCAGGGGTGAAGCCCGAGGCTGCCCCCCCCCCCCCCCATCCAATGGGCTGCGGATGGGGGGGCTGATAGCCTTTTGTGATAATAAAAAGAAATTGTTTTTTTCCAGCAGTACTACAAGTCCCAGCAAGCCTCCCCCGCAAGCTGGTACTTGGAGAACCACAAGTACCAGCATGCGGGAGAAAAACGGGCCTGCTGGTACCTGTAGTACTACTGGGAAAAAATACCCAAATAAAAACAGGACACAGACACCTTGATAGTAAAACTTTATTTCATACGCCGACACACACATACTTACCTATGTTGACACGCCGACTGCCACGGTCTCCGACGATCCGAGGTACCTGTGAAAAAATTATACTCGCCTTCCAGCGTCCAGAGGTACATCCAGGTCCAGAGATAATCCACGTACTTGGCAAAAAAAAAAAACGAACACCGATCCATACCGGACTGAAAGGGGTCCAATGCTTTCACATCAGACCCCTTTCTCCCGAATGCCGGGACATCACGTGACTCCTGTCACTGAAGTCCCTTCAGCCAATCAGGAAGCGCTACTTCCGTGGCGCTCACCTGATTGGCTGTGCGCTGTCTGTGCTGTGACAGCACATCGCAAAGCCGCTCCATTACTTTCAATGGTGGGAACTTTGCGGGTAGCAGTGGGGTCACCCGCCGGTCAGCCGCTGACCGGCGGGTGACCTCACCGCTAGCCGCTAAGTTCCCACCATTGAATATAATGGACTGGGCTGTGCGATGCGCTGTCTGCTCAGACGCACAGAGCCAATCAGATGAGCGCAACGAAGTTGCGCTTCCTGATTGGCTATAGAGACCTCTCTGTGACAGCTGTCACTGACAGGTCTCTCTGCATTCGGGGATAGGGGTCCCATGTGTCAGCATGGGACCCCTTTCAGTCCGTTTGGTCGGGTATTTGCGTTTTCTTGTTTTCTACAAGTACGTGGATGTATCTCTGGACCATGGCTGAGGTGAGTATATTGATCTTTTTTTTCAGGTACCCCTGGATTCTACATGGAGAAGAGGACCGATGTCGGCGTGTGAACATAGGTAAGTATGTGTGTGTCGACGTAAGAAATAAAGTTTTACTTTCACGGTGTGTGTCCTGTTTTTATTTGGGTATTTTTTTTCCAGTAGTACTACAGGTACCAGCGGGCCCGTTTTTCTCCCGCATGCTGGTACTTGTGGTTCTCCAAGTACCAGCTTGCGGGGGAGGCTTGCTGGGACTTGTAGTACTACTGGAAAAAACAATATCTTTTAATTATCACAAAAGGCTATCAGCCCCCCCATCCGCAGCCCATTGGATGGGGGGGGGGGACAGCCTCGGGCTTCACCCCTGGCCCTTGGGTGGCTGGGGGGGGGGGGACCCCTTGATTGAAGGGGTCCCCACTCCCCCAGGGTACCCCGGCCAGGGGTGACTAGTTGGATATTTAATGCCACGGCCGCAGGGCACGGCATAAAAGTGACCCCCGGCTGTGGCATTATCTGTCCAGCTAGTGGAGCCCGATGCTGGTGTTAAAAATACGGGGGACCCCTACTCTTTTTGTCCCCTGTATTTTTGGCACCAGCACCAGGCGCAGAGCCCGGTGCTGGTTTTAAAAATACGGGGGATCCCCTGTCAATTTTTCCCCCCGCATTTTTAGAACCAGGACCAGCTCGAAGAGCCCGAGGCTGGTTATGCTTTGGAGGGGGGACCCCACGCAATTTTTTTTTCGGATTGTACCGTTCCAGCAATAAAAAAATAAATAAAATAATATTTTAAAAAAATTATAAATAATATTTGTGCCTCAAAAAAAAAAAAAAAAAAAAAAAAAGTACCTAATCCCTTCTAATATAAATAGATCTGCTATTCCCAAAAAAAAAAAACACAAAAAAAACCATGTTTAAAATTTTTTTATTTGTTTTCACCCTCCAAAGTGTGGCGGATTGAAAATGACGAATTTGCTGTCTAAAAGCACTGCTGTCGAATTTCCAAACTTGAATTTAATATGCTTTGGTCGAATTGCAGCACTTATATCATTGCAGAAAAGTCGAATTTGCAAAAATTCGAATTTCAAAAAGTCGAATTTTGAAAGTCAGTTTTTTGGTCGGAAAGCACTGAATTGCATAGGCGAATTTTTTTTTGGGTCGAAAGTGACCCGAAATTCGACAATTTCGGGAATTCGACCGCAATTGCATATACCCCATAATGAGCAGCGTTTTGTTGGTTGTGCTAGGTGATTGGCCAGTCTTGCGATTTGATTTTTGGGTGTGTGGGTTGCAGCTGCTGTGATGACCATCTTAGGACACCTTTGGAACTAAACATGAAAACAACCTTTATATCTGAGCAGCTGCATCTGATGTCCTGCATTCAGCTACAGCCTTGGGTTCTGTGTGACTGAAGTGTGTGTTTTGTACACCCAGGTATCCTCTGAAAATGGTCCGCTACTCACTAGACCCGGAAAACCCCACAAAATGTAAGGAACTTATTTTCTCTTGCCGTGTCTTCTATTTATATTATAATTCTTGTTTATAATTGTAATGGTCTAATACATCTTGTTCTCCACAGCATGCAAAGCGCGGGGCTCAAATCTGCGAGTGCACTTTAAGGTAAGCGGTACATGCGTTGCTTACATCCTTCCTGAAGGTCTCTGTGCTGCTGTGATGATTTCTTAGGACACCTTTGGATTATCCATGAAAAGAAACAAGAATTCTGAGCAGCAATTTTTTTATATTTACTGGTATATTGGAACAGGCATGTGCTGGGTCACCGTGGTTGGCCCGCTGCTCTGCTCCACCTGTGCTCCATCCCGTATTGTCCCTGATGGCAGATGTATATTTTGTGGAGCGGTCAGTGGTCTTCTGTCCAGGCCTGTCCGGTCGCTTACGGCAGTGGTCGCCGTTGGAGGAGGCGAGCGGCCCGGGTCTTGCATGTTGGAGCCAGACCAGACCATAGCAGTTTTATTATATAGATCTACAATTCATGGAGTGTTGTATATAATATATTAGAGATCTATAGATGACTGGCTGTCCCCAGTACTTGGCTGTTTTGATCAGGGCTGCCTTACTGTACTGCAGGGCCAATGTAAAGCAATTAACATATTTACTGTACAATTCACCGTTTCCCAGTGTACTATAAGTTACCCATGGCGTGTACATGGCATAGGTAAAGGGGATTAATAGCACTCTTCCTTTTGAATATTATGTTGGAATAAAAAATGTTGATAGAACTTGGTGACTTCAAATATTTCTTGATTGGCCATGATCAGAATCGCAGTTATGTGCGTAGATTTTTCCACGTCGCACATTTACCTCCAGGCCTTGTATCATATACTAAAAGGTATTTTTTTTTTTTTTTTTTTTCCCTCTTAGAACACTCGCGAAACTGCACAGGCCATTAAGGGCATGCACATCCGCAAGGCCACAAAGTACTTAAAAGATGTCACCCTGAAGAAGCAGTGCGTTCCCTTCCGCAGATACAACGGAGGTGTTGGCAGGTGTGCCCAGGTGAGTGTGCTGGGGATTGTTGTGGGAGGATGGTTTGGGATCACTGGAATCTGTTTAGCTATGTTTCTGAGTAGCTGTATCTATGGAGTTGCAATGATGACAATCTTAGGACACCTTTGGAATAACCATGAAAACAACTAAGTTCTGAGCAACCCTCACGTTCTGCTTGGTGTGACTTATGGTTTTAAGAAGATAGTTCCTCAAATTGTTTTATGAGCTGTGCTCTCTCCAGGCGCCACAACTAGAGTTAGGTGGTGTGTGTACTGGGAACCGGCCTGTGGGAGGCCACGGTAGTCAGCCAGCCCAAGTGGAGCTGTGGATTGCTGTGCTGCCTGGAAGAGAGCATAGCACAGTATAGAACTGCTCTTCCCATAGACTGGGTTCTGGTAATACCAGATGTCTAATGCCCCTTTTCCACTGTGTAGCATGGGTCACAGCTGTGTCGCCTGACGCGGCTGCGACCTGTGCTACAGCCCCCTTTTACACAGTGCTCACAACCCCGGCATATTGCCGGGTTGGTGATGGGTCGGTGCTGGGAGATCAGTGATCTCCCAGCGCCGCCCTCCAGTACACTGTGAACTGGAGCCGTGTCCGCTCCCGTTCACACTAGACAGCTTACCGGGTTGAACTCATGTTCAACCCGGCAAGCTACCCGGGTAGGATTCCCGGATCACTTGATCCGGGAATTTGCATGGGGACCCTTTTCCACTAGGGAAAAACACAGGTAAATGAGCGTCCCCGCGCATTTACCCGTGTTTTAAGGAGCTAGTGGAAAAGGGGTATTACTGTACAAAGCAAGAGCAATGCAGGAGGTCCTAGTAACAGGCCTGCTTTATTTTATCCTATGCCTAATACTACTGGGTTTTAGTTTTCTTTGAACCTTGTTAAATGTTTAGGTGGAAATTCACTTAGGTTGTGGTTAGCCTGTATGGGGGAAATGTAGCAAACCTACCTTCTAAAGAGTAGAAATGTTGCCCATAGCATTTAATCAGCGTCTACCTTGCATCAAGTACATCCTATGAAATAGGTAGAAGCTGTTTGCTATGTGCACTACTTCCTTTTGATCTACCCAATGTGTTATAGAATACACAGCTGTAATCTGTTACTGTTCTATATCCTGAGCTGTTAATGCTCTGATGTCAAAACTCACCAAAAGTATTCTGTACCCGAGTGCTTTTTTACCTTGCAAGTTGCAGGGACTGAAGTACTAAATTGCTGTTTCTCTAACGTCCTAGTGGATGCTGGGAACTCCGTAAGGACCATGGGGAATAGCGGGCTCCGAAGGAGGCTGGGCACTCTAGAAAGATCTTAGACTACCTGGTGTGCACTGGCTCCTCCCACTATGACCCTCCTCCAAGCCTCAGTTAGATTTCGTGCCCGGCCGAGGTTGGATGCACACTAGGGGCTCTCCTGAGCTCTTAGAAAGTTATAGTCTTAGAATTTGTTATTTTCAGTGAGACCTGCTGGCAACAGGCTCACTGCAGCGAGGGACTAAGGGGAGAAGAAGCGAACTCGCCTGTTTGCAGCCGGATTGGGCTTCTTAGGCTACTGGACACCATTAGCTCCAGAGGGATCGACCGCAGGCCCAGCCTTGATGTTCGGTCCCGGAGCCGCGCCGCCGTCCCCCTTACAGAGCCAGAAGCAAGAAGATGGTCCGGAAAATCGGCGGCATGAAGACTGTCTTCACCAAGGTAGCGCACAGCACTGCAGCTGTGCGCCATTGCTCCTCTCACACACTTCACACTCCGGTCACTGAGGGTGCAGGGCGCTGGGGGGGGCGCCCTGAGGCAGCAATAAAAACACCTTGGCTGGCTAAAATACCTCAATATATGGCCCCAGGGGCTATATATGAGGTAAATACCCCTGCCAGAATTCCATAAAAAACGGGAGAATAGGCCGCGAAAAAGGGGCGGAGCCTATCTCCTCAGCACACTGGCGCCATTTTTCCCTCACAGCTCGGCTGGAAGGAAGCTCCCTGGCTCTTCCCTGCAATTCTACAGTACAGTAAGAGGGAAAAGAGAGGGGGGGGCATTAAAATTGGCACTGTATACAGTATATTATATAAAAAGCAGCTATTAGGGACATAACTCAGTTAGTCCCTGTGTGTGTGTGTGTGTGTGTATATATGTATATATATATATATATATATATATATATATAATATAGCGCGCTCTGGTGTGTGCTGGCATACTCTTACTCTGTCCCCCCAAAGGGCTTTTGTGGGTCCTGTCCTCGTTTAGAGCATTCCCTGTGTGTCTGTGGTGTGTCGGTACGGCTGTGTCGACATGTTGAATGAGGAGGCTTATATGGTGACAGAACAGAGGCCGATATATGTGATGTCGCCCCCTGTGGGGCCGACACCAGAGTGGATGGATAGGTGAAAGGTATTAACCGACAGTGTCAACTCCTTACATAAAAGGGTGGATGACGTAACAGCTGTGGGACAGCCGGCTTCGCAGCCCGCGCCTGCCCAGGCGTCTCAAAGGCCATCAGGGGCTCAAAAACGCCCGCTCTCTCAGATGGCAGACACAGATGTCGACACGGAGTCTGACTCCAGTGTCGACAAGGTGGAGACATATACACAATCCACTAGGAACATCTGTGACGTGATCCCGGCAATAAAAAATGTGTTATACATTTCTGACTTTAACCCAAGCACCTCTAAAAATGGGTTTTAGGTTTGGGGAGAAAAAACAGGCAGTGTTTTGTTCCCCCATCAGATGAATAAATGAAGTGTGTGAAAGCGTGGGTTCCCCCGTTAAGAAACTGGTAATTTATAAAAAGTTACTGATGGCGTACCCTTTCCCGCCAGGTGGATAAGTTACGCTGGGAGATATCCCCTAGGGTGGATAAGGCGCTCACACGTTTGTCAAAAAAGGTGGCACTGCCGTCTTAGGATACGGCCACTTTAATAGGTACCTGTTGATAAAAAACAGGAGGCTATCCTGAAGTCTGTATTTACACACTCAGGTACTAGACTGAGACCTGCAGATAGTGCTGCTGCAGCGTGGTCGGTGACCCTGTCAAACAGGGATACTAGTTGGCAAACATAAAAACATATTAAAGACGTCGTCTTATATATGGGGGATGCACAGAGGGATATTTTGCCGGCTGGCATCCAAAATAAATGTAATGTCCATTCTGTCAGGAGGGTATTAGAGACCTGTCACTGGACAGGTGATGCTGACTTAAAAAGCGCATAGAGAGCCTTATAAGGGTGAGGAATTATTTGGGGATGGTCTCTGGGACCTCGTATCCACAGCAACTGCTGGGAAGAAATAATTTTACCTCAGGTTTCCTCACAGACAAAGGTACAGTCCTTTCGGCTTCAGAAACAAATGGCGCTTCCTTTCTGTACAGAGACAAGGGTAGAGGGAAAAAAGCTGCACCAGTCAGCCTGTTCCCAGAATCAAGATTCTTCCCCCGCCTCCTGTGAGACCACACCATGACGCGGGTGCTCCACAGGTGTAGCCAGGTACGGTGGGGGGCCGTCTCAAAAATTTCAGCAATTAGTGGGCTCGCTCACAGGTGGATCCCTGTTTCTTTCAAGTAGTATTTCAGGGGTACAAGCTGGAATTAGAGATGTCTCCCCCCAGCCGTTTCCTAAAATATGCCTTGCTGACAACTCCCTCAGGCAGGGAGGCTGTGCTAGAGGCAATTAATAAGCGGTATTCCCAGCAGGTAATACTCAAGGTGCCCCTACTTCAACAAGGACGGGGTTACTATTCCACACGGGTTGGGGTACCGAAACCGCATGGTTCGGTGTGACCCATTTTATATTTAAAATCCTTGAACACAAAAATTCAAGTTCAAGATGGAATCGCTCAGGGCGGTTATTCCAAGCCTGGACGAGGGGGATTACATGGTATCCTGGGACATCAAGGATGCTTACCTGCATGTCCCCATTTACCATCCTCGCCAGGAGTACCTCAGATTTGTGGTACAGGATTACCATTACCAAGTCCAGACACTGCCGTTTGGACTGTACATGGCACCGAGGGTGTTTTATCAAGGTAATGGCCGAAATGTTGATACTCCTTCAAAAAAAGGGAGTTGTAATTATCCCGTACTTGGACAATCTCGTTATAAGGGCGAGGTCCAAGGAGCAGTTGGTAGTCGGGGTAGCACTATTTTGGAAAGTGCTACAACAGCATGGTTGGATTCTAAACAGTCCAAAGTCACAGCTGGTTCCTATGACACGTCTACTGTTCCTGGGGATGGTTCTGGACATAAACCAGAAATAGTGTTTCTCCCGGAGGAGAAAGCCAAGGAGTTGTCATCTCTAGTCAGAGACCTCCTGAAGCCAAAATAGGTAGCGGTGCATCATTGCACGCGAGTCCTGGGAAAAATGGTAGCTTCCTACGAAGCAATCCCATTAGGCAGGTTCCATACAAGAACTTTTCAGAGGGACCTGTTGGACAAGTGGTCCGGATCGCATCTTCCGATGCATAGGCTGATAACCCTGTCTCCAAGGACCAGGGTATCTCTACTGTGGTGGCTGCAGAGTGCCCATCTTCAAGAGGGCCGCAGGTTCGGCATACAGGACTAGGTCCTAGTGACCATGGATTCCAGCCTTTGAGGCTGGGAGGCAGTCACACAGGGAAGAAATTTCCAGGGACTTTGGTCAAGTCAGGTTATTTCCCTACACATAAATATTCTGGACCTGAGGGCCATTTACAATGCCCTGAGGCCGGCAAGGCCTCTGCTTCAAAACCAGCCGGTACTGATCCAATCAGACAACATCACGGCAGTCGCCCATGTAAACCAACAGGGCGGCACAAGAAGCAGGATGGCGATGGCAGAAGCCACAAGGATTCTCCGATAGGCGGAAAATCATGTGTTAGCACTGTCAGCAGTGTTCATTCCCGGAGTGGACAACTGGGAAGCAGATCTTCTCAACAGACACGACCTCCACCCGGGAGAATGGGGACTTCCTCCAGAAGTCTTCCAATAGGATTGTACACCATTGGGAAAGGCCACAGGTGGACATGATGGCGTCCCGCCTCAACAAAAAGCTATAAAAGATATTGCACCGGGTCAAGGGACCCTCAGGCGATAGCTATGGACGCTCTGGTAACACCGTGGGTGTACCAGTCGGTTTATGTGTTCTCCCCTCTGCCTCTCATACCAAAGGCACTGAGAATAATAAGAAGGCGAGGAGTAAGAACGATACTCGTGGATGGCCAAGAAGAGCTTGGTACCCAGAACTTCAAGAATTTATATCAGAGGACCCATGGCCTCTGCCACTCAGACAGGACCTGCGGCAGCAGGGGCCCTGTCTGTTCCAAGACTTACCGCGGCTGCGTTTGTCGGCATGGCGGTTGAACGCCGGATCCTGAAGGAAAAGGGCATTCCGGAGGAAGTCATTCCTACGCTTACTAAAGCCAGAAAAGAGGTTACAGCAACTCATTATCACCGCATATGGCGAAAATATGTTGCATGGTGTGAGGCCGAAAGGGCCCCAACAGAGGAATTTCAACTAGGTCGATTTCTGCATTTCCTGCAAGCAGGAGTGACTATGGGCTTTAAATTGGGTTCCATTAAGGTACAGATCTCGGCTCTGTCGATTTTCTTTCAAAAAGAACTAGCTTCAGTACCTGAAGTTCAGACATTTATAAAAGGAGTGCTGCAGAGTCAGCCCCCGTTTGTGCCTCCTGTGGCACCTTGGGATCTCAACGTGGTGTTGAGTTTCTTAAAATCACATTGGTTTGAACCACTAAAAACCGTGGATCTGAAATATCTCACGTGGAAGGTGGTTATGTTATTGGCCTTGGCTTCTGCCAGGCGAGTATCAAAGCTGGCGGCTTTGTCTTGTAAAAGCCCTTATTTGATTTTCCATACGGATAGGGCAGAATTGAGGACTCGTCCCCAGTTTCTCCCAAAGGTGGTGTCAGCGTTTCACCTGAACCAGCCTATTGTGGTGCCTAGGCTACTAGGGACTTGGAGGACTCCAAGTTGCTAGACATTGTCAGGGCACTGAAAATATGTTTCCAGAACGGCTAGAGTCAGAAAATCTGACTTGCTGTTTATCCTATATGCACCTAACAAGCTGGGTGCTCCTGCTTCTAAGCAGACTATTGCTCGCTGGATTTGTAGTACAATTCAGCTTGCACATACTGTGGCAGGCCTGCCACAGCCAAAATCTGTCAATGCCCATTCCACAAGGAAGGTGGGCTCATCTTGGGCGGCTGCCCGAGGGGTCTCGGCTTTACAACTTTGCCGAGCAGCTACTTGGTCAGGGGCAAACACGTTTGCAAAATTCTACAAATTTGATACCCTGGCTGAGGAGGACCGGGAGTTCTCTCATTCAGTGCTGCAGAGTCATCCGCACTCTCCCGCCCGTTTGGGAGCTTTGGTATAATCCCCATGGTCCTTACGGAGTTCCCAGCATCCACTAGGACGTTAGAGAAAATAAGAATTTACTCACCGGTAATTCTATTTCTCGTAGTCCGTAGTGGATGCTGGGCGCCCATCCCAAGTGCGGTTTATCTGCAATACTTGTACATAGTTATTGTTAACTAAATCGGGTTATTGTTGAGCCATCTGTTGAGAGGCTCTATTGTTTCATACTGTTAACTGTGTTTCATATCACGAGTTGTACGGTGTGGCTGGTATGAGTCTTACCCAGGATTCAAAATCCTTCCTTATTGTGTACGCTCGTCCGGGCACAGTACCTAACTGAGGCTTGGAGGAGGGTCATAGTGGGAGGAGCCAGTGCACACCAGGTAGTCTAAGATCTTTCTAGAGTGCCCAGCCTCCTTCGGAGCCCGCTATTCCCCATGGTCCTTACGGAGTTCCCAGCATCCACTACGGACTACGAGAAATAGAATTACCGGTGAGTAAATTCTTATTTTTTATATGGCTGAAACCTTTTTGGACAGGTTACTCCTATATTTTGTGGAAACTGGATCTGTATCCCCCATATACTGCACATGTTTTGCGTATATATATGCACTATATGGGGGCTGTTACGGAATGGCACATCTCAGTGGAGCAATTAATTGAATTACTTCCAATGACTGACAGTTTAAGGCTAGTTTCTCACAACGGATTTGTCTGTCCAGGGAAATAATGGTGGCATTTCCTGTGGATCAGCTGCTTTCACATGCAACTGTTTGTGCCGTATGTAATGTTACGGCCGGGTCAACCTGAGCCATCACCGCGTGGTCCAACAGCGAAGATGCACGGCAGCCGTCCTTGTCAGTGGTTATCACGGCTGTAACACGATGACCGTGCCATGTGAAAGCTCTAATATATGGGTCACTTCTTCTCCCGTTAAACAATGGGAAGAAAAAATGTCCAGCATTTTGCTGGCCGGAAAAATCTAAAATCTTTGTGTGAAATAGCCCTTACCCTATACTTATCTCTGGGGCCGCTCAGCAAGTGGCAGATTCAAAATCCTAATCCAGTCTCCATCTAAACTCCTGCCAGACAGGATGTCTCCATTGCTCTGACTCTAATGCAGCCGTATTGTTGTAACTCTTGTATACAAAGCCTAAACTGAGGCCATGGCATCTTGTAGATGGGAAATTACTTTTTCAGGTGTCTGTGGACATCGGCCTACCTATTGCCTCCATTATTAGGTCTAGTTGAACAGGGCACAATTGTAATAAGAAATGTATTATAATCTATAATTGGTCACCAATGTGATTTTATGTAATGATTGTTGGCCTGTACAGCAGGAAGACTCTGATATGTTTACCTTCCCCCTGTTAGAGCGCTCTATCAGCACACATGGCGGATGTGGCCGATTTATTCTTGGACTCGAGTATTTCTTATGCCCTATCCAAAGAATTACCTAGATGCTAGTATGTATCTAACGGCTTATGTGCAATGGCTCAATGGTTGTTTGTTGTATGTAGGCCAAGCAATGGGACTGGACACAGGGACGCTGGCCTAAGAAGAGCGCAGAATTCCTCCTGCACATGCTGAAGAACGCAGAGAGCAATGCTGAGCTGAAGGTATGTGACACTGCAGGACTTACAGGAGAACGTCTCTAGATGTAGCATAGGAGCCATTTAATTTTTAGATATGTTTGTGATGCGATCAGAGGTAACTCTTTATCCCTTGCAGTTCTGCTACATGTGTTTACTACAAGTTGCTTCTGCTCAGACAATAGATGTTGCTAAATCATTAGTATCCTTAGCAGTATTTGTTCAGTATGAACTGGTCCTCACTGCAACCTGGTAGTCACAGTGAGTATTAGTAATATGCCACAAGTGCTCTGCAGCATCTAATACCAAAGTTCATATACAAACAAAACAAGAAAACAGCAACTTACAGTACAAGACGATGCAGGACAAGTACAGGATATATAAACGTCTCCGTCAGCGCACAGTGGCAGAAAAACCGTGGGCCAGGTGCCGTTGTATGGGGTGGAAGATAGTCTAACACCCCTTTTCCACTGGCTTCAGTGATTTTGGTCAGTGTAAACACAACCTACGCGGGACTAACTGCCGTGTCCCCAACTCTGCTCCCGACCAGGGTCACTGACTGGTCCATCAACATAACAATTTCCTAGGTCTCGGTTCAATTTCTCTGGTTGCAGTCGATAAGGGGTATAAGAGAGGTCCCTGCTTGTGAGCTCACATTCTGAAGGGAAGGGGCAGATAGCAGTGACATAAGGGAGACACAATGAGCAATGGAACAGAGGGTTAGGATGAGACGTCTGGGTTTGCTGAAGAACTGGGTCTTGAGAATAATAGAAATAGTATTACTAACATTATACCTGGAGAAACGTTACTGCATGGGTTAGCGGCAGGTACAGGGAGCAGACTGTTGGACGTGTGTACTTGTGAGTGTGTATTGCATTGAAAACCAAGTGTATCGCACCTTTGCACCTAAAGTTGTATGAGGCTCTCAAGGGCGGCAGTGATGACTATCTTAGGACACCTTTGGAATCCAACATGAAACAAATCTTTGTTCTGAGCCCCCAGTGTTCGCCTCCTTTCCTAGCAGAGCTCTATTCTTGCAAACCTTGTGTGACTTTACTTTCCTGTTATTTCCAGGGATTGGACGTCGATTCTCTGGTCATCGAGCACATCCAGGTGAACAAAGCCCCCAAGATGCGCAGACGAACTTACCGTGCTCATGGACGTATCAACCCTTACATGAGTTCCCCCTGCCACATTGAGATGATCCTAACAGAGAAAGAGCAGATCGTCCCCAAACCAGAGGAGGAGGTGGCTCAAAAGAAAAAGGTGACTTACTACTGCTGCTTGTGGCAGAGACCAGCGCACAAAGGAGATTTGCATTGGGCCAGATCTACATTGGGTGTGGCCTCTGTCTATTTAAGATGCTCAATAAAGAAATTATTCTGTTTGGTGTTTTGGGGTGATTGCCCGCAGAAATGAGTTGATAGGCCCCATTGTGATGTAGGTGTGCAGGCAAGGGCCGGTTAGTGACAGGAAACCTGTGTATATTGCTGTGTCCTGTGGCACGCTTCAGTTTCTATAGGTGGAACAGGCACGTGTTAACACACTGGATATATTACCCATCCCGGTGGAGTTTGTCAGAAGACCAGTTTATTTTTGCTTACACCGCAGAACAGAAATGGAGTTACTGCGCCAAATTAATGATTAGCTTTACGTTACAATAGTACCTTCATCAAAGTGCTTCCCCAATGTATGTAGATAACTATTTGTGCAGGCTGAGAGGTAACTGGTAATGCACAATGGTCCCTTTCTGTTAGAGCCTTTTAAATATAGTAAAAGTTAATGGGGCAGATGTATTAACCTGGAGAAGGCATAAGGAAGTGATAAACCACATGTGCAAGGTGATAAACACACCAGCCAATCAGCTCCAATATGTAAATTAACAGTTAAGATCTGATTGGCTGGTGTTTATCACCTTGCACATATCACTGGTTTATCACTTCCTTATGCCTTCTCCAGGTTAATACATCTGCCCCAATGTTTGTTGCCTGTGTCCTATACTTATGGAGGTGGGGTGTATTTAAGTGAAGACCTTCATGCAGTCTAGTTGATGAGATTGTAGTAAGAATAGTGTTTAATGCTGGAACCATGTCGCTTATGAATTCAGTGTGCGGTATTCAAATGATATATCGCGCCCAATCTCCTTTCTAAAGTGATCCCCCATTATCGCTAATATCGTATAGTAATCCGGTTTAGCTGCATAAAGGGTTGGGTGCCTCGCTACCCCGGGTGTAGCAAGCTGAAATGATGCCACACCCGTCCGCAGAAACAGATCAGGTGTGGAAGGGAGTGAAACGAATTGAATACCGGCCAGTATGTGCTGATGTTTTGGTTTGTAGTAACTTCTGGCTGTTCCTTGGGCCACTTAGTGCTCTGCGTTTTGTTTCAACCAAATTCTGGTAGTCTGTGTTGTGTAATTGTTTTAAACCACTGTCAGCAGCCATTCCACCTGCTAGGACTGGCCGATCCTGGTCTAAGACCTGACTTTTAATAGCAGCTCGTTAAATGTAAAACAAGCATTTATTCAATCTATTTAATGAGCGCTACTAAAGTCCATAATAGCTGGTGCTGTACTTAAAAGGAGATACAGAGCTCCCTATGGAATGGGTCAGTATATGCTCTGGAGCAGATGAGGTAGACCCGGCGGCATCCTGTAATAGTCATGTGACTTGTAAGAGGCACTCACTTGTGGCAATGATGACCAACTTAGGACACCTTTGGAATCAAACATGAAACAAATCTTTGCTCTGAGCCCCCAGTGTTCGCCTCCTTCCTAGCTGACCTTTGTCTAATTCTGTGAACAAGTTAAGTAATATATTTTTTTTTTATTTCAGATCTCTCAGAAGAAATTGAAGAAGCAGAAGCTCATGGCCCGGGAGTAAAACTCATATGTACAGAAATAAATTACCTTCTCAAGCTGCGTATTCTATTTTGTGTTGTCACTTTAATCTCTTGGCTGTGTTTAAAGCATTTGGGTTCAAAGTTTATTGAGGTGGGTAGATGTGCTGTACTGCAGGGGTTTCAGATGGTGGGGACATACGTAAAGTTCTAGTTTGTAGTGGAAAGTCAGCTGCCCATATGCCATCATCCATTGTTTCTCTTACGTCCTAGAGGATGCTGGGGACTCCGTAAGGACCATGGGGTATAGATGGGCTCCGCAGGAGACATGGGCACTATAAAGAACTTTAGATTGGTGTGCACTGGCTCCTTCCTCTATGCCCCTCCTCCAGACCTCAGGTATATCCTGTGCCCAGAGGAGTCTGGGTGCACTGCAGGGGAGCTCTCCTGAGTTTCTCTGAAAGAATTTTGTTAGGTTTTTAGGCTACAGGACACCATTAGCTCCAGAGGGTCGGAACGCAGGTCTCGCCCTCGCCGTTCGTCCCAGAGCCTCACTGCCGTCTTCCTCACAGAGCCGGAAGATAGAAGCCGGGTGAGTATAAGAAAGAAGACTTCAAAGGCGGCAGAAGACTTCAGATCTTCTCTGAGGTAACGCTGTGCGCCATTGCTCCCACACAAAACACATACAGCGGGCACTGAAGGGTGCAGGGGGGGCGCCCTGGGCAGCAATAATAAACCTCTAGGGACTGGCTAACATGAGAGAGAGAGAGAGCGCTGCGGAGGCAAGTATATTATATAATCCCTCCCCCCCCCCAGTATTGGAAATTTGAGCGGGACTGAAACCTGCCGCTGAGGGGGCGGCGCTTGATCCTCCAGCACTAACCAGCCCCATTTTTTCCACAGCACTGCAGAGAAGCTGGCTCCCTGGACTCTCCCCTGCTGAACACTGACAGAGGGCAAAAAAAAGAGGGCTGTGGGGGGCACTTTTAATTTGTGCAGTGAGTGTATATATTTATATAAAAGAGCTATTTTATCTGGGAATTTGGTTTCCAGTGTCAGTTGGCGCTAGGTGTGTGCTGGCATTCTCTCTCTCTCTCTCTCTCTCTCTCTCTCTCTCTCTCTCTCTCTCTCTCTCTCTCTCTCTCTCTCTCTCTCTCTCTCTCTCTCTCTCTCTCTCTCTCTCTCTCCCCCTTATTGGGGAACTGTCTCCATATAGATATATCCCTGTGTGTGGGGGTGTCGGTATGCGTGCGTCGGCATGTCTGAAGCGGAAGGCTCATCAAGGAGGAAGTAGAGCAGATGATTGTGGTGCCTCCGGCAACGCTGACACCTGATTGGATATGTTGAATGTTTTAAATGCAAATGTGTCTTCATTACAGAGAGATTGGACAAAGCAGAGTCCAGGGATAGAATAGGGAGTCAATCCATGGCTTTGACTGTGTCACAGGGCCCTTCAGGGTCTCAGGAACGTCCCCTGTCCCAAGTAGCAGACACTGATACCGACACGGATTCTGACTCCAGTGTCGACTACGATGATGCAAGGTTACACCCAAGGGTGACCAAAAGTATTCATTATATGATTATTGCATGACGCTGGGGCTTCACTGAGGGAGTCTGCGCCGGTGGGGGCACGTCTTCGAGTCTTCAGCCACGTCTGGGTTCAGTCAGATGTGGATCCTTGGGCAATGGAAATTGTATCTCAGGGTTACAAGCTGGAATTTGAAGACGTGCCTCCTCACCAGTTTTTCAAATTGGCTTTACCAGCATCTTCCCCAGAAAGGGAGATAGTTTTAGCTGCAATTCAAAAGCTGTGTCAACAAGTAGTTGTCGAGGTTCCCCTACTATTCAACCCTATTTGTGGTCCCGAAACCGGATGGCTCGGTCAGATCCATTCTAAATTTAAAATCCCTAAACCTGTACTTGAAAAAGTTCAAGATGAAATCGCTCCGGGCAGTGATCTCCAGCCTGGAAGGGGGGGATTTTATGGTGTCACTGGACATAAAGGACGCATACCTTCATGTCCCCATATATCCCCCTCATCAGGTGTACCTGAGATTCGCTGTACAGGACTGTCATTACCAGTTTCAGACGTTGCTGTTTGGGCTTTCCACGGCCCTGAGGATTTTCACCAAGTTAATGGCGGAAATGATGGTGCTCCTGCGCAGGCAGGGAGTCACAATTATCCCGTACTTGGACGATCTGATAAAAGCGAGATCGAGAGATCAATTGCTGAAAAGCGTGTCGCTCTCCCTGAGAGTGCTGCAGCAGCATGGCTGGATTCTGAATCTACCAAAGTCACAGTTGATTCCAAAGACTCTGCTATCTTTCTTTAGGCATGATTCTGGACGCTGAACAGAAGAGGGTTTTTCTCCCAATGGAGAATGACCATGCTCTGGAGTTCCTGGGCTGAGACCTGCTAAAACCAAAAAGAGTGAGTCCATCAATGCACTCGAGTACTGGGAAAATTGGTGGCGACCTACGAGGACATCCCCTTCGGCAGGTTTCATGCGAGGACGTTTCAGTGGGACCTTCTGGACAAGTGGTCGGGGTCCCATCTACAAATACATCAGAAAATAAGCCTGTCCCCCAGAGTCAGGGTGTCTCTCCTGTGGTGGCTGCAGAGTGCTCACCTTCTCGAGGGTTGCAGCTTCGGCATTCAAGACTGGGTTCTGGTGACCACGGACGCGAGCCTCCGAGGATGGGGAGCAGTCACACATGGAAGAAATTTTCAGGGACTATGGTCAAGCCAGGAGGCTTGTCTACACATCAATGTACTGGAATTGAGGGCCATATACAACGGCCTACGTCAAGCGGATAATTTTTTCTTTGTGACCTACTGGTTCTGATTCAGCCAACGTCACAGCCGTGGCTCATGTAAACCGCCAAGGCAGTACAAGGAGCAGAGCGGCAATGGCGTAAGCCACCAGGATTCTTCGCTGGGTGGAAAATCACATAAGTGTGTTGGCAGCAGTCTTCATTCTGGGAGTGGACAACTGGGAAGCAGACACTATCTCCATCCAGGAGAGTGGGGACTTCATCAATAAGTTTTTGCAGAGATAACAAGTCATTGGGGACTTCCTCAAATAGACATGATGGCGTCACGCCTCAATAAGAAGCTTCTGAGGTATTGTGCCAGGTCAAGGGACCCTCAGGCAGTAGCAGTAGACGCCCTAGTGACACCGTGGGTGTTTTAGTCGGTCTGTGTGTTCCCTCCTCTTCCACTCATCCAAAAGATATTGAGAATCCTAAGACGAAAAAGCGTGCAGATCTGGTATTCAGATATTCAGGAAATGCTCACAGAAGATCTGTGGCCTCTTCCTCTCAGAGAGGACCTGTTGCAACAGGGGCCCTGCGTGTTCCAAGACTTACCATGGTTACGTTTGATGGCATGGCGGTTGAACTCCGAATCCTGGCTGGAAAAGGCATCCCAGAAGAAGTCATCCCTACTCTGATAAAGGCTAGGAAGGAGGTGACGGCGAAACATTATCACCGTATCTGGAGAAAGTATGTATCTTGGTGTGAAGCCAAGAATGCTCCTACTGAGGAATTCTATCTGGGCCGTTTCTCCACTTTCTACAGACAGGAGTGGATATGGGCCTAAAATTAGGCTCCATTAAGGTACAGATTTCGGCCTTATCAATTTTCTTTCAGAAGGAATTGGCTTCTCTCCCAGAAGTCCAGACTTTTGTAAAGGGAGTGCTGCACATACAGCCTCCTTTTGTGCCTCCAGTGGCACCATGGAACCTTAACGTGGTGTTACAGTTCCTAAAATCTAACTGGTTTGAACCTCTTCAAACGGTTGAATTAAAATTTCTCACTTGTGAGGTGGTCATGTTAGCCTTGGCATCTGCAAGGCAGGTCTCCGAATTGGCGACTTTGTCTCACGAACGCCCCTATCTGATTTTCCATGTGGATAGAGCAGAGTTGAGGACGCGTCCTCAATTTTTTGCCTTAAGTGGTTTCATCGTTTAATATGAACCAACCTATTGTGGTACCTGTGGCTACGGGTGACTTGGAGGATTCCAAGTCCCTTGATGTGATCAGGGCCATAAAAATGTATGTAGCCAGGACGGCTCGGGTTAGGAAAACAGAGGCACTGTTTATCCTGTATGCAGCCAACAAGGTTGGCGCTCCTACTTCTAAGCAGACTATTTTGGTGCATTATATGTACATTATAAAAGCGCTGCAGGTCTGGGGCATTTTCTGTGGTGGTTCAGACCAGGATTGAGCGCTGGGGTGTGAGCTGGCAATAACTCTGTGTGTCTCTCTGACAGGCTTTACTGTGGGTCTGCCCACTATAGGCCCAGTGTGTCTGTTGGGTACACGTGTGTTGGCATGTCTGAGGCGGAGTGCTCTTTCCAGGAGGAGACTGTATTAGGGACACAAACAGCTGTGGGAGTGACACTGTCTGCACCGCCGACACCTGATTGGGTGAATGTTTTGAGTGCTTTGAATGCTAATGTGGCTCTGATAAATAAGAGATTGGATAAATCGGAGTCTCAGAACCAGGCATGGAAGAAATCCTTAGAGGTTGTATTGTTTCAAGTCTAGACCCCCTCGGTCACAAGTGTTCATTTGCCCAACTGGCAGACACGGACACTGACTCAAGTGTCGTCTATAGTGAGGCCAGATTAGATCCAAAACTGGCAAAGAGCAGTCAGTACATGATTGTGGCAATAAGACGTATTACATATCATTGAGGACACTGTTCCTGATACTAGGGTCTGTATGTATAAAGGAAAGAAACCTGTGGTAACGTTTCCTCCCTCTCATGAACTGAACACGCTTTGTGAAAAGGTTTGGAAAATCCTGACAAAGTTTGTTTCCCAAAAGGATTCCAGTGGTGTATCTGTTTCCCTCTGGGGATAGGGAAAAATGGGAATCATCCCCCATTGTGGACAAAGCTCTGTCACGGCTGTCCAAAAAGGTGGCTCTTCCGTCCCCTGACACGGCAGCCCTAAAGGATCCTGCGGATCGTAGGCAGGAAAATACATTGAAATCCATTTGTCACCACTGGTACACTACTCAGACCAGCCATTGCATGTGCGTGGGTGAGTAGAGCTATCGAAAAATGGGCAGATAACTTGTCATCTGAAATAAATACCCTGGATAGAGAGCATTCTTTTGACACTGGGTTATATCGGGGATGCTGCAGTCTACCTAAAGGAAGCTGTGAGGGATAGAGGGATGTTGGCCTCTTGGGAGCAAGGGCCAATGCCATGGCAGTCTCGGCTAGGAGAGCATTGTGGAATCCTCAATGGAATGCTGACTCTAAGTAAGCTATGGAGTCTCTACCGTATAAAGGTGGTGTATTGTTTGGTGACGGCCTCGCTGACTTGGTATCTACGGATTCCGCGGGTAAGTCATAATTTTTACCTTATGTGCCTGCACCACAAAAGAAAGCACACCACTATCAGATGCAGTCCTTTCGGCCCAATAAATACAGAAAGGGCCGAGGGTCTTCCTTCCTTGCTACTAGAGGAAAAGGAAGGGGTAAACAATCACCGGCCGTGTCCGGTTCCCAGGAGCAGAAGTCCTCCCCGGCTTCGGCCATATCCACTGCATGACGCTGGGGCTCCTCTGCGGGAGTCCACACTGGTGGGGGCACGTCTCAAGCTCTTCAGTCAGTTCTTGGCTCGTTCGGCCCTGGACCCATAGGTTTTAGAAATAGTGTCCCAGGGGTACAGACTGGAGTTTCAAGACGTTCCCCCTAACCGATTTTTCAAATCGGCCTTACCAGCTTCTCTTCTGGACAGGGAGGTGGTATGCGCAGCAATACAAAAATTGTGTCACAAGTCATTGTCAAGGTTCCCCCGTCGCAACAGGGAGGCTTTTTTCTGCTGCGGGGTACACTGGGCTCCACAAGGATAGACATAGGGGGTGTAGAGTAGGATCTTGATCCGAAGCACCAACAGGCTCAAAAGCTTTGACCTTCTTCTTTCCAAGATGCATAGCGCCGCCTCCTATATCACCCCGCCTCCGTGCACAGGAGCTTAGTTTGTAGTTGGTGCTTGCAGTGCAAGCATGTGACAGGAAGAGCTGAGGAAAAAAGACTACAAGGGCTGCAGCTGAGGCACAGATTGTGCTGGTTGTCAGTAGACATTGCCTGCTGCAGCTCCATCTCTCCCCCAGCGGCGCTGTACACTCCCATGCCCTGGTTGCCGGGTACCTACAGCAGGAGGCTCCGGTTTTCTTCCAAGTTAGTCACACGGCTGGGGATCTCCGGGATCGCGTGGCCGCACTTCGGGAGGAGGTAAGTGGGTTTTTATCGCGATCCGGCGCGGGGGCGGTGGACACTGTGGCAGTACAGGCGATCCCACTAGATCACCAGGGCATGGGACAGGTCAGGTTTTCTCTCTAAACCTTTTTTACAAGTAGCCCGCACTACCTGGTGGTTTTGCCAGCAGAAGGGATAAGGCTTAGACCTGGAGCCCCAGCCCCAGGGCGCCATTTCCCACAAATGTTCCCGTCCTGGAGCTGCATATCTGTCTCTCCCTCACTCCCTGGCAGTGTCTGCGGCGCCATTTCCTTCAGCTCATTGTTCCTGGGAATGCTTGGGCAAATCCTCCTATTTAAAGCCGCCTGGTTGTCAGTGCTGTGACTTTAGAAGATACTTAAGTATTCTACCTGCCTTTTTTTAGTTGGTGTTAGTTAAGAAAGAGTGCACTTAGTCAGGGTTTCCTAGTACAATTACCCTGTGATATACATCCAGTTCTTACTGTGTACTGTTATATCTATTGTTATATAGCTGTGTAAGCTAGTCCAGTGCAGTATTATTAGTAATAACCTCTGCATTGTACAGACTGTGACTTTCTGTTTGTGCATTTGATAGCTGAGTGGTGTCCATTTCGTGTCTTTCACTCAACCTGCTATCCCTATATTCTATAACCTGATTTTCACAAATATATGCTGTATTACGTATTTCTCTAACGTCCTAGTGGATGCTGGGAACTCCGTAAGGACCATGGGGAATAGACTGGCTCCGCAGGAGACTGGGCACTCTAAAGAAAGATTCAGTACTATCTGGTGTGCACTGGCTCCTCCCTCTATGCCCCTCCTCCAGACCTCAGTTAGAATCTGTGCCCGGCCAGAGCTGGGTGCTCCTAGTGGGCTCTCCTGAGCTTGCTAGAAAAGAGAGGATTTTGTCAGGTTTTTTATTTTCAGAGAGCTTCTGCTGGCAACAGACTCTGCTACGTGGGACTGAGGGGAGAGAAGCAAACCTACTCACTGCAGCTAGGTTGCGCTTCTTAGGCTACTGGACACCATTAGCTCCAGAGGGATCGAACACGGGTACCTAACCTTGATCGTACGCTCCCGGAGCCGCGCCGCCGTCCCCCTCGCAGAGCCAGAAGAACTGAAGCAGCAGAAGCAAGAAGTCATCGAAAGCAGCGGCAGAAGACTCCAGTCTTCACTTAAGGTAGCGCACAGCACTGCAGCTGTGCGCCATTGCTCCCACAACACACCGCACACTCCGGTCACTGTAGGGCGCAGGGGGGGGGGGGGGCGCCATGGGCAGCAATTAAGTACCTTTTGGCAAAAATAGACATGTATACAGTCTGGGACTGTATATATGACCGAGTCCCCGCCAGTTTTTACACATGAAAGCAGGACAGAAGCCCGCCGCTGAGGGGGCGGGGCCTTCTTCCTCAGCACTAACCAGCGCCATTTCTCTTCACGGCTCCGCTGGAAGCAGTTCCCCAGGCTCTCCCCTGCAGTATCCAGGTACAAGAAGGGGTAAAAGAGGGGGGGCACATAAATTTAGGTGCAAAAACGTTATAATCAGCAGCTACTGGGTGGACACTAATTACAGTGTATATCCCTGAGTTATATAGCGCTGTGGTGTATGCTGGCATACTCTCTCTCTGTCTCCCCAAAAGCCTTTGTGGGGCCCTGTCCTCAGTCAGAGCATTCCCTGTGTGTGTGTGCAGTGTGTCGGTACGTCAGTGTCGACATGTTTGAGGAGGAGAGTTACGTGGAGGCGGAACAAGTGCAGATGAATGTGGTGTCGCAGCCGGCGGGGCCGACACCTGATTGGATGGATATGTGGAAGGTCTTAAATGATAATGTAAGCTCCTTACATAGAAGATTTGATAAGGCTGAAGCCTTGGGACAGTCAGGGTCTCAACCCATGTCTGATCCTGCAGCTCAGAGGCCGTCAGGGTCTCAGAAGCGGCCACTATCTCAGCTGGTTGACACAGTTGTCGACACGGAGTCTGACTCCAGTGTCGATGATGATGAGGCAAAATTACAGCCTAAAATGACCAAGGCCATCCGTTACATGATTATTGCAATGAAGGAGGTATTGCACATTGCAGAGGAAAACCCTGTCCCTGACGAGGGTTTATATGTTTGGGGAGAAAAGACAAGAAGTGACTTTTCCCCCTTCACATGAGTTAAATGAATTATGTGAAGAAGCGTGGGGTTCCCCTGATAAGAGAGTGGTGATTTCCAAAAAGCTACTGATGGCGTATCCTTTCCCGCCAACGGACAGGTTACGCTGGGAATCCTCCCCTAGGGTAGACAAAGCGCTGACACACTTATCTAAGAAGGTGGCCCTGCCGTCACAGGATACGGCCGCCCGAAAGGATCCTGCAGATAGGAAGCTATCCTGAAGTCTGTTTATACACATTCTGGTACTCTACTGAGGCCAGCCATTGCTTCGGCCGGGATGTGTAGTGCGGTAGCAGCATGGACAGATACTCTGTCGGAGGACATAGATACCCTGGACAGGGACGCTGTTTTACTAACCCTGGGGCATATCAAAGACGCCGTCCTATGGATGCCCAGAGGGACAGTTGCCTGCTGGGCTCTATAATAAATGCAATGTCCATTTCTGCCAGAAGGGTCTTATGGACTCGGCAATGGACAGGGGATGCCGACTCTAAAAAACACTTGGAGGTTTTGCCTTACAAAGGTGAGGAATTATTTGGGGACGGTCTTTCGGACCTTGTGTCCACAGCCACAGCTGGGAAGTCAAATTTCTTGCCTTACGTTCCCTCACAGCCAAAGAAAGCACCGTATTACCAAATGCAGTCCTTTTCGTTCTCAAAAAAGCAAGAAAGTCGGAGGTGCATCCTTTCTTGGCAGGGGTAGAGGAAAGAAGCTGCACCGGGCAGCTAGTTCTTAGGAACAAAAGTCCTCCCCGGCTTCCACTAAATCCACCGCATGACGCTGAGGCTCCACGATTGGAGCCAGGAGCGGTGGGGGCGCGTCTCAGAAATTTCAGCCACTAGTGGGTTCGCTCACAGGTAGATCCTTGGCTTATACAAGTTGTGTCTCAAGGATACAAGCTGGAA
Source organism: Pseudophryne corroboree (assembly GCF_028390025.1). Classification (NCBI taxonomy): domain Eukaryota; kingdom Metazoa; phylum Chordata; class Amphibia; order Anura; family Myobatrachidae; genus Pseudophryne; species Pseudophryne corroboree. Next base: position 47,009,950 of record NC_086444.1, on the reverse strand, counting down.
TTCGAAGTGACCCCCCCCTCACAGTTTCCTAAAGTCGGCCTTGCCAGCTTCCCCCACGGAAAGGGAGGTAGTGCTGGCGGCAATTCACAAGCTGTACATCCCGCAGGTGATAATATAGGTTCCCCTCCTTCAACAAGGAAGGGGTTACTATTCCACGATGTTTGTGGTACCGAAACCGGACGGTTCGGTAAGGCCCATCTTGAATTTAAAATCCCTGAACATTTATCTGAAAAAATTCAAGTTCAAAATGGAATCGCTCAGAGCGGTCATTGCAAGCCTGGAGGAGGGGGATTTTATGGTATCTCTGGACATCAAGGATGCTTACTTGCAAGTTTCCATTTATCCACATCATCAGGAGTACCTCAGGTTTGTGGTACAGGACTGTCATTTACCAATTCCAGACGTTGCCGTTTGGCTTGTCCACGGCACCGAGAATATTTACCAAGGTGATGGCGGAAATGATTGTGCTCCTTCGGAAGCAAGGAGTTACAATTATCCCATACTTGGACGATCTCCTCATAAAGGCGAGGTCCAGGGAGCAGTTGCTGATCAACGTAGCACATTCTCAGGAAGTGTTGCGTCTGCACGGCTGGATTCTGAATATTCCAAAGTCGCAGCTGATTCCTACGACGCGTCTGCCCTTCTTGGGCATGATTCTGGACACAGATCTTTCAGTGGGATCTGCTGGACAAGTGGTCAGGATCGCATCTTCAGATGCATCGGCTGATCACCCTGTCTCCCAGGGCCAGGGTGTCTCTTCTGTAGTGGCTGCAAAGTGCTCACCTCCTCGAGGGCCGCAGGTTCGGCATACAGGACTGGGTCCTGGTGACCACGGATGCAAGCCTCCGAGGATGGGGAGCAGTCACTCAGGGAAGAAACTTCCAAGGGCTGTGGTCAAGTCAAGAGACTTGTCTGCACATCAATATCCTGGAACTAAGGGCCATATACGACGCCCTGAGTCAAGCGGAGCCTCTACTTCGAGACCAACCAGTGCGGCACAAGAAGCAGGATGGCAATGGCGGCAGCCACCAGGATTCTTCGGTGGGCGGAGAATCACGTGCAAGCACTGTCAGCAGTGTTCATTCCGGGAGTGGACAACTGGGAAGCAGACTTCCTCAGCAGACACGATCTCCACCCGGGAGAGTGGGGACTTCATCAAGAAGTCTTCAAGCAGATTGCAAATCGGTGGGAACTGCCACAGGTGGACATGATGGCGTCCCGCCTCAACAAAAAGCTAAAATGGTATTGCGCCAGGTCAAGGGACCCTCAGGCGAGAGCTGTGGACGCACTGGTAACACCGTGGGTATTCCAGTCGGTCTATGTGTTTCCTCCTCTCCCTCTCATACCCAAAGTACTGAGAATCGTAAGAAAAAGAAGAGTGAAAATAATACTCATTGTTCTGGACTGGCTAAGAAGGACTTGGTATCCGGAACTGCAAGAAATGCTCACAGAGGAACCATGGCCTCTGCCTCTCAGACAGGACCTGTTGCAACAGGGGCCCTGTCTGTTCCAGGACTTACTGCGGCTGCGTTTGACGGCATGGCGGCTGAACGCCGGATCCTAGCAGAAAAGGGCATTCCGGATGAAGTTATTCCTACGATGATAAAGACTAGGAAGGACGTGACAGCAAAGCATTATCACCGTACATGGCGAAAATATGTTGCTTGGTGTGAGGCCAGGAAGGCCCCTACAGAGGAATTCCAGCTAGGTCGATTCCAGCACTTCCTACAGTCAGGTGTGACTATGGGCCTAAAATTAGGGTCCATAAAGGTCCAGATTTCGGCCCTATCCATTTTCTTTCAAAAAGAACTGGCTTCACTGCCTGAGGTTCAGACATTTGTTAAAGGAGTGCTGCATGTTCAACCCCCTTTTGTGCCACCAGTGGCACCTTGGGATCTTAACGTGGTGTTGGATTTTCTGAAATCCCACTGGTTTGAGCCACTTAAGACCGTGGAACTAAAGTATCTCACGTGGAAAGTGGTCATGCTGTTGGCTTTAGCTTCAGCTAGGTGTGGGTCAGAATTGGCGGCTTTGTCATGTAAAAGCCCCTATCTGGTTTTCCATATGGACAGGGCAGAATTGCGGACTCGTCTGCAGTTTCTGCCAAAGGTGGTGTCATCTTTTCATTTGAACCAACCTATTGTGGTGCCTCCGGCTACTCGTGACTTGGAGGACTCCAAGTTGCTGGACGTAGTCCGGGCTTTGAAGATTTATGTAACCAGAACGGCTGTAGTCCGAAAGACTGACTCGCTGTTTATCCTGTATGCATCCAACAAGCTGGGTGCTCCTGCTTCAAAGCAAACTATTGCTCGCTGGATCTGTAACACGATTCAGCAGGCTCATTCTGCGGCGGGATTGCCGCAGCCGAAATCAGTGAAAGCCCATTCCACAAGGAAAGCGGGCTCTTCTTGGGCGGCTGCCCGAGGGGTCTCGGCATTACAGCTTTGCCGAGCTGCTACTTGGTCGGGTTCAAACACTTTTGCAAAACTCTATGAGTTTGATACCCTGGCTGAGGAGGACCTTGTGTTTGTCCATTCAGTGCTGCAGAGTCATCCGCACTCTCCCGCCCGTTTGGGAGCTTTGGTATAATCCCCATGGTCCTTTATGGAGTCCCCAGAATCCACTAGGACGTTAGAGAAAATAAGAATTTACTCACCGGTAATTCTATTTCTCGTAGTCCGTAGTGGATGCTGGGCGCCCGTCCCAAGTGCGGACTTTCTGCAATACGTGTATATAGTTATTGCTTAACAAAGGGTTATGGTTATGTGGCATCGGTTAAGTGCTGCTCAGTTGTTGTTCATACTGTTAACTGGGTAAGTTTATCACAAGTTGTACAGTGTGATTGGTGTGGCTGGTATGAGTCTTACCCTGGATTCCAAAATCCTTTCCTTGTAATGTCAGCTATTCCGGGCACAGTTTCCTTAACTGAGGTCTGGAGGAGGAGCATAGAGGGAGGAGCCAGTGCACACCAGATAGTACTGAATCTTTCTTTAGAGTGCCCAGTCTCCTGCGGAGCCCGTCTATTCCCCATGGTCCTTACGGAGTCCCCAGCATCCACTACGGACTACGAGAAATAGAGTTACCGGTGAGTAAATTCTTATTTTTTCTCTGATTTAGTCACCATATCTCTGCTGGTGCTGACTACACTGTGCAGGGGTTTTGGCTAGAGGTATTGTGCTGCTGACATTGTACTGTGTCACCTGATAGTGCAAGTTATATCATGTCTGCTTCTGAGGGTAAGGGTTCTGGTGCTGAACACACTGCCTGTGTTGCTGAAGCCGCAGATACCCATGAGGAGAATATAGCGGCTTTGGGCTCTGGTTCTGGGGGTTCCTTGCCCCCCAGTGGGACGGTGGCAACTAATGACCCGCCGTGGGACACTTTTTTCACGCTATATGAATGCCAAATTGTTTCCTCACAAATATTTGAAATGCCCGCTCTAATATATATTGTAAACGCCTGCACATCTTATTACCATGTGCCATGAATGTGCACTATACATAGCAAAACACTGCATCCCATAAGAGAAAACAATACACCTACACATCTGAGTTCCAAAGCTCATTGATATACATATTTGTTATTAAAAGGATATGGATTCAATATATTACAAAGTACAGTATACCTATGGTTACACTCACACAGTAAGCAGTTAAAACATACAGTTACATGACAGCGATACAATTAACATATCTTTCTCTAACGTCCTAGTGGATGCTGGGGACTCCGTCAGGACCATGGGGAATAGCGGGCTCCGCAGGAGACAGGGCACATCTAAAAAGCTTTTTAGGTCACATGGTGTGTACTGGCTCCTCCCCCCATGACCCTCCTCCAAGCCTCAGTTAGGTTTTTGTGCCCGTCCGAGAAGGGTGCAAACTGGATGGCTCTCTTAAGGAGCTGTTTAGTAAAGTTTTTTTTTAGGTTTCTAATCAGTGATTCCTGCTGGCGACAGGATCACTGCAACGAGGGACTTAGGGGAGAGACTTGCAACTCACCTGCGTGCAGGAGGATTGAAGTTTTAGGCTACTGGACACTGAGCTCCAGAGGGAGTCGGAACACAGGTCAGCCTGGGGTTCGTCCCGGAGCCGCGCCGCCGATCCCCCTTACAGACGCTGAAGAAAGACGGCGGAACGGAGGTCCGGAAACAGGCGGCAGAAGACTTCACAGTCTTCAGAGAGGTAGCGCACAGCACTGCAGCTGTGCGCCATTGTTGCTACACGGCTCACTGACACGGTCACGGAGGGTGCAGGGCGCTGCTGGGGGCGCCCTGGGCAGCAATATAAATACCTATTTGGCAAATAAATACATCACATATAGCCATTAAGGCTATATGTATGTATTTAACCCAGGCCAGTTTTCCTAATAACCGGGAGAAAAGCCCGCCGTGAAAGGGGCGGAGCTTATTCTCCTCAGCACTCAGCGCCATTTTCCTGACCAGCTCCGCTGGTGAGGAAGGCTCCCACTCTCCCCTGCACTACAGAAACAGGGTTAAAGAGAAGGGGGGCATAAATTGGCGATATAATTATATATTAAGAGCCCATATATAGAAACAACACCTTCTAGGGTTGTTATATACATTATGGCGCTTTTGGTGTGTGCTGGCAAACTCTCCCTCTGTCTCCCCAAAGGGCTAGTGGGTCCTGTCCTCTATCAGAGCATTCCCTGTATGTGTGTGCTGTAGGTCGGTACGTGTGTGTCGACATGTATGAGGAAAATGTTGGTGAGGAGACGGAGAAAATTGCCTGTAATGGTGATGTCACTCTCTAGGGAGTCGACACCAGAATGGATGGCTTACTTATGGAATTACGTGATAATGTCAACACGCTGCAAGCCGGTTGACGACATGAGACAGCCGGCGGACAAATTAGTATCGGTCCAGGCGTCTCAGACACCGTCAGGGGCTTGTAAAAACGCCCATTTACCTCAGTCGGTCGACAGACACTGACACGGACACTGACCCCAGTGTCGACGGTGAAGAAACAAACGTATTTTTCTTTTAGGGCCACAAGTTACATGTTAAGGGCAATGAAGGAGGTGTTACGTATTTCTGATACCACAAGTACCACAAATAAGGGTATTTTGTAGGGTGGGAATAAACTACTTGTAGTTTTGCCTGAATCAGATAAATTAAATGAAGTGTGTGATGATACGTGGGGTTCCTCCGACAGAAAGTTATGGGCGGTATACCCTTTTTCCCGCCAGTAGTAAGGGCGAGTTGGAAAACACACCTTAGGGTGGACAAGGCGCTCACACGCTTATAAAAAACATGGCGTTACCGTTTCCAGATACGGCCGCCCTCAAGGAGCCAGCTGATAGGAAGCTGGAAAATATCATAACAGTATATACACACATACTGGTGTTATACTACGACCAGCAATCGCCTCAGCCTGGATGTGCAGCGCTGAGGGGGCTTGGTCGGATTTCCTGACTGAAAATTTTGATACCCTTGACAGGGACAGGATTTTATTGTCTATAGAGCATTTTAAGGATGCATTTCTATATATGTGTGATGCGCAGAGGCATATTTGCATTCTGGCATCAAGAGTAAATGTGATGTACATATCTGCCAGACGAAGACACGACAGTGGTCAGGTGAGGCAGATTCCAGACGGCATATGGAAGTATTGCCGTATAAAGGGGCGGTCCATTGGACCTGGTGGCCATGGCAACAGCTGAAAAATCCACCTTTTGTTACCCCGAGTCACATATTGGCAGAAAAGGACACAGTCTTTTCAGTCTCAGTCCTTTCGTCCCCATACGGGCAGGCGGGCGAAGGCCAGTCATATCTGCCCAGGGGGAGAGGAAAGGGAAGAAGACTGCAGCAAGCAGCTCATTCCCAGGAACAGAAGCTCCTCACGGCTTCTGCCAAGTCCGCAGCATAACGCTGGGGCCGTACAAGCGGACTCAGGTGCGGTAGGGGGTCATCTCAAGAGTTTCAGCAACACTCGCAAGGGAACTCCGGGATCCTACATGTAATATCCCAGGTGTACATTGGAAATTCGAGACGTCTCCCTCTCACACAATTCACAGGCTGTATTCCCAGCAGGTGATAATCAAAGTACCCTTCTTACAACAAGGAAGGGGGTAGTATTCCACACTATATTGTGGTACTGAAGCCAACCGGCTCGGTGAGATCTGAAATATTTGAACACTTACATACAAGCGTTCAAATCAAGATGGAGTCACTCGGAGCAGTGATAGCGAACCAGGAAGAAGTGGACGATATGATGTCACTGGATATCAGGGACGTTTACCTACAGGTCCAAATTTGCCCTTCTCACCAAGGGTACTTCAGGTTCCTGGTACAGAACTGTCACTATCAGTTCAGACGCTGCCGTTTGGATTGTCCACGGCGCCCCGGGTCTTTACCAAGGTAATGGCCGGAATGAGGATTTTTCTTAAAAGAAACATGGACGCTTTCCTGATAAGGGCAAGGTCCAGAGAACAGTTGGAGGTCGGAGTAGCACTATCTTAAGTAGTTCTACGACAGCACGAGTGGATTCTAAATATTCCAAAATCGCAGCTTTTTCCGACGACACGTCTACTGTTCCTAGGGAAGATTCTGGACACAGTCCAGAAAAACGTGTTTCTCCCAGTGGAGAAAACCAGGGAGTTATCCGAGCTAATCGGGATCCTCCTAAAACCAGGAAAAGTGTCAGTGCATCATTGCACAAGAGTCCTGGTAAAAATGGTGGCTTATTACGAAGCAATTCCATTCGGCAGATTTCCCGCAAGAACTCTTCAGTGGGATCTGCTGGACAAATGGTCCGGATCGCATCCTCAGATGCATCAGCGGATAACCCTATATCCAAGGAAAAGGGTGTCTCTCCTGTGGTGATTACAGAGTGGTCATCTTCTAGAGGGCCGCAGATTCGGCATTCAGGATTGGATGCCGGTGACCACGGAGGCCAGCCTGAGAGGCTGGGGAACAGTCACACAGGGAAAAAATTTCCAGGGAAGTGTGATTAAGTCTGGAGAATTCTCTCCGCATAAATAAGCTTAGAGCAAATTTATAATGCTCTAACCTTAGCTAGACCTCTGCTTCAAGGTCAGCCGGTATTGATCCAGTGGGATAACATCACGGCAGTCGCCCACGTAAACAGAAGGGCGGCACAAGAAGCAGGAGGGCAGTGAAAACTGCAAGGATTTTTCGCTAGGCGGAAAATCATGTGATAGCACTGTCAGCAGTGTTCTTTCCGGGAGTGGACGACTGGGAAGCAGACTTCCTCAGCAGGCATGACCTCCACCCGGGAGAGTGGAAACTTCATAGGGAAGTTTTTCAACATGATTGTGGACCGTTGGCAAAGACCAAAGGTGGACATGATGGCGTCCCGCCCGAACAAAAAACGGGACAGGTATTCCGCCAGGTCATGAGACCTTCAGGCGATAGCTGTGGATGTTCTGGTAACACCGTGGGTGTACCAGTCTGTGTATGTGTTCCCTCCTCTGTTTCTCATAACCAGGGTATTGAGAATTATGAGACATAGAGGAGTATGAACTATACTAGTGGCTCCGGATTGGCCAAGAGGGACTTGGTACCCGGAACTTCAAGAAATGCTCACAGAGGACTAAGGGCCTGGGGAGCTAAGAAGGGACTTGATTCAGCAAGTACCATGTCTATTCCAAGACTTACCGCGGCTGCGTTTGACGGCATGGCGGTTGAATGCCGGATCCTGAGGGGAAAAGGCATTCCATAAGAGGTCATACCTACCTTGGTCAAAGCCAGGAAGGAGGTGACCGCACAACGTCATCACCACATGTGGTGAAAATATGTTGCGTGGGTGAGGCCAGGAAGGCTCCACGACGGAAATTCAACTAGGTCGATTTCTACACTTCCTGAAAACAGGAGTGTTTTGGACCTCAAATTGGGGTTCATTAACATTTAAATTTCGGCCCTGTAGATTTTCTTCCAGAAAGAATTGACTTCAGTTCCTGAAGTCCAGATTGTAAAGGATGTATTGCATATACAGCTTTTTTGTGCCCCTAGGGGCACTGTGAGATCTCAACATAGTGTTGGGATTTCTTAAAATCATATTGGTTTGAACCGCTCAAATCTGTGGATTTAAAATATCTCACATGGAAAGTGACCATGCTGTTGACAAATATCTCACATGGGAAGTGACCATGTTGTTAGCCCTGGCCTCGGCCAGGCGATTGTCAGAATGGGCGGCTTTGTCTTACAAAAGCCCATATTAAAATTTTCCATTTGAACAGGACAGAACTGGGACTCGTCTCCAGTTTCTTCATAAAGGGGTGTCAGCGTTTTCACCTGAAACAACCTCTTGTGGTGCCTGCGGCTACTAGGGACTTGGAGGACTCCAAGTTACTAGACGTGGTCAGGGCCCTAAAAATATATATATATATATATATAGTTAGGACGGCTGGAGTCAGAAAGTCTGACTTGCTGTTTATACTGTATACACCCAACAAGCTGGGTGCTCATGCTTCTAAGCAGTCTATTGCACGCTGGATTTGTAGTACAATTCAGCTTGCACATTCTGTGGCAGGCCTGCCACAGACGAAATATGTAGATGCCCATTCCACAAGGAAGGTGGGCTCATCCTGGGCGGCTGCCCGAGGAGTCTCGGCATTACAACTTTGCCGAGCAGCTACGTGGTCAGGGGAGAACACGTTTGTAAAATTTTACAAATTTTGATACTCTGGCTAAGGAGGACCTGGAGTTCTCTCATTCCGTGCTGCAGAGTCATCTGCACTCTCCCGCCCGTTTGGGAGCTTTGGTATAATCCCCATGGTCCTGACGGAGTCCCCAGCATCCACTAGGACGTTAGAGAAAATAAGAATTTACTTACCGATAATTCTATTTCTCGTAGTCCGTAGTGGATGCTGGGCGCCCATCCCAAGTGCGGATTGTCTGCAATGCTTGTACATAGTTATTGTTACAAAAATCGGGTTATTACTATTGTTGTGAGCCATCTTTTCGGAGGCTACTTCGTTTTGTTATCATACTGTTAACTGGGTTCAGATCACAAGTTGTACGGTGTGATTGGTGTGGCTGGTATGAGTCTTACCCGGGATTCAAGATCCTTCCTTATTGTGTACGCTCGTCCGGGCACAGTACCTAACTGAGGCTTGGAGGAGGGTCATGGGGGGAGGAGCCAGTACACACCATGTGACCTAAAAAGCTTTTTAGATGTGCCCTGTCTCCTGCGGAGCCCGCTATTCCCCATGGTCCTGACGGAGTCCCCAGCATCCACTACGGACTACGAGAAATAGAATTATCGGTAAGTAAATTCTTATTTTCTCATATAAATTTGTTTCTCCGTATGACTCTCTCTCTGTAAAATCATGCAAAAACTCAATCATCGTCTGGGACCGATTAGCAACTCTGAGACCAAAACAGGAACTGACCTCCTGTGTGATCAGCAATGTGTTATCTAGTTTGGGGGAGGGGACTCTCATTCATGATGAGTCACTAGTCTCTTTGTATATGCTGAACAGGTTCAGCCTTGGGTACGTCCAAAGGGGCTGGCATGAGCTTCCTGTCCACTACCTGTTTGGAATATCTATTGTTCTAATAAAAGGGATTTATCTTTTATACTTAATCATAACTATCTGTTGCAATGTCCTACAACTTAACAAGTATCAAATGAATCTACACACCAATCTGCTTGCTTCAGTACCAAACATGACAGGTGTATCTGGTTTCGTTCAACTAAAACACATACATGACATTACTTCATTATATAGAATTTTAAATCATCATGATGTCTGGCGCTTGATATTATTATAGTTATGTACTGTATGAAATAAGTGTCGAATCCATCTCTGTGGCATGTCCATGTAAATGCGTGTGTTACCATATATTGCTGTGCTCGCTGCGCGTATTTGCAAGTATAATGACTCGTGTGTAGTGTGTATGTTCTTTTTATGTAAGATTTTTGACTTCGACTGTCCACCCTTTGGCAGCAAACAATAACTGCCATCAATTATTAACATAAGGAAAAAAAAAATATTTCATACAATAATCGGTGACCTAGACACAAGTATGTATTAATTTTGCAAATCAGACACTTGTCTATATTTGGAGAAGACGGGGAGGAGGATGAGACATCCTTTATATGCACTCGGCGGTCACGAACCACTGGTTGGGTGTGGGACAACATTCAACCTATAGAGTATGCTGGGACAGTGCTTTGGCATATAATGTCTGATTTGCACTGAACATTTCACACATACATGTACCTACGTCTTTGTACACTGATGTTTGGATTTAGTTGAGGTTCTGCTGGGTAGATGAAGAAGACACAAACAAATCGTGACAGTGACATATAAAATTTTCATGATCTACATATTCCTATCATTTTCTGAACATTGTTTCCATTTCTGGAATGTATGCTAGGTCTGTTTAGTCATTGAACAAGGGTTATAAGTAGTGTCTTTCCTAAATAACAAACCTTCGGAGTTCGGGGAGAGCCACTCAAACCTTTCTTCCACATATATTAATGAGCTCTTTATCTGCAATGTGTGAATGGTTGATTCTATTTCGGAGTGGGAGAAGGGACCTTCTGACGTATCTAGGGGAGGAGACACGTCACCAGGGGGAGGAGCTACGGGCGAACAGGGTACCCGAAAAAAGTACCCTTTCGGGCTCGCTTCGCTCACCACGCTTCGGGCTCGGTGGCTCGCTTCGCTCGCCACCTAATTGCTAAAGGTAATAGTTGGTGGTGTGGACAGTAGAGGAACTATCCCGCTGGCCTTGCTCCTCCCCCCTTGTGTTGTGACTCCTCCCCCAGATGGAAAAGGTCCCTTAGCCAACTTGATTCTAGCATCTACCATGTGTGAATAGCCATTGTCTGATTGTTCCTGATTACCTCTGAACTCCATAACTACTAGAACTTTTGATTTTTCTCTGATTTTAACAAACTGATCGGCTAATCCTGGGATCCTATAAGGAAATCAATCCTTCCTACAGAACCAGTTCCAGTCCCACACTCGACTCCTCATAGAAAAACCTAGCAAACATAGAATATCCTGAAAAAAAATGTTTGTCAGCGGGAAAGAGAGAAAAGAGAAATAGAACAAAACAACTCTTGTTCATAAATCAATTACAATGACTGGTCTTTCTGCAGTCCTTTAGTACGCTCAGGTAGTGTTCAACAGTGCCGCCTCTCAGTCTTCACGGAACAGAGGCCCTCATTCCGAGTTGATCGCTCGCTGCTAATTTTAGCAAAATTGCTAATAGGCTAAAATCCGGCAGTTCTGCGCATGCGTATGCATCTCAGGGCGCACGCGCTAAGCAAATTTACACAAAACTATGCTATTTTACTCACAGGCGAACAAAGCTTTTCAATCGCTCTGCTGATTGACAGAAAGTGGGAGTTTCTGGGTGGAAATTCGCCATTTTCAGGGAGTGTGCTAAAAAACGCAGGCGTGCCAGGTAAAAACGCAGCAGTGTCTGGAGAAACGGAGGAGTGGCTGTTCGGACGCTGGGCGTATTTGTGACGTCAAACCAGGAGCTAGACGGACTGAGGTGATCGCAATCTAGGAGTAGGTCTGGAGCTACTCAGAAACTGCAAGGAAATTGCTTTCATTAGCAATTCTGCTAATATTAGCAGAATTGCTAATCTTTCGTTAGCAATTCTGCTATGCTAAAATACATTCCCAGAGGGCGGCGGCTTTGTGTTTGCATTTCTGCTAAAAGTAGCTAGCGAGCGAACAACTCGGAATTACCCCCAGAGTCTCTGGTGATACTTTTGTGATCTGTTTGCCTTGCTCTTTGAACACACAGTTCACTTGGAACGCACAGTTACCAAACTACACAAACTCGATGAATGTGAGCAATAATCTACTTTGTCACGAGTTCTCTCCGTGTCAGCGACCTTCTTGCAGTGGGACGAGTGGACCCAAGTCTCTTTCGGCGACCTTTAGTGCTGTCAACAAAACTTGGTATGGTCCTTTCCACCTGTCTATTAGGCAACCTGAGCGTAAGAACAATCACACAGTCTCTTGGTTCACAATCAAGACCGTTAGCATTTGGCATACCAGCAATCAACAGTTTCAAGTTCTTTTGTCAAGTTCTCAAATGCTGGCTCATCTCAATAAAGTACTGTACTGTCACCTCATTGGTGTATTTGTGATCATTGTGCGGATCAATCATGACATGATGTTGCCTTCCAAAAACAACCAAAAAGACACACATACCAAACCAAAAACAAATTTCGAAGAGGGTGATTCGTTGAGTGAAGATCTGGGAGTGGTTCCGAAGCTACATAATACTAGTGGCAGTATCTATGATCACAATAGTACAATTTCAAGCTTTGCTCCTACTTTTAGGGGTACCATTATCTACACACAAATTTCTGCGCAATTTTTTCTTTGCGGTAAACACAGCAGCATCCGTGGCAGCAGGAAATGCCTCTACCCAGTTTGAGAAAACATCAGTGCACACCAATACATAACAATCATCCCTAAAGGGTGTTAACCATACGAAGTCGACTTGTATTTCCTGAAAAGATCTGTCTGCAGGAGGGATATGGGGTGGCTCTGTTGGTATTGCTTTACCAATATTCTTCCTCAAGCAAGGAAGACAGGTCATTGCTCTCTTACCTGCATGAGAATAGAATCCTGGCGCACACCAGTAGGCTCTCATCAGCCTGCACCTACCCTCTTTGCCTAGATGAGTCAGACCGTGTGCCACCTCAGCTAGACTTGGAAGGTATGCTCTGGGGGCTACTGGCTTACCGTGTCCACCTGCCCACAGTCCTGAGGACTCCTGGCCACACCCCTTTGTCCTCCAGACTGCCTTTTCCTGTAGGGAACACATATTTTTGTATCTTAATTTACTATCGTGTGTTTGCAATGTAGCTTACCATGAGCATAACTCAAAAAAAAAAAAAGAGAAAGAAGAAGAAAATGAAAAAGAAAATGTCAGGTTTGCCATTCACCAACAGGCATATCAGTGTCTATACAAAATTTCCCTTCACCAGTATTCCCATTCTCCACCCTTTGTGCATGACAAGGCACACTGCAGTAATACTGGTCTCATCGTGCTGTTGAGGTATACTGGGTTTGGGCAGAACTCTGAAGGACCTAGGTATGTGGAGTTTGAACTGTACTTGGGTCCATGTATTGTACTACCCTGTGTGAACACAAAAGATGAAGAGGAAACTGTAGAGAAACAAATAGAGGTTGGTGACAGATGAGTTTGTAGAGGTGAAGAAGATTTTATAAAAATTTGACAACTGGATTGGGCACTACGGGGAAGTGATTCTCTACTTGGTCTATACCCCTTTAAAAAAATTCTGTGTGTCTTATCTCTACTGGGACTATCCCGGCCATCAATACGGTGTCCTGTCCATCCTAAATTCATAGGGAACCCGGTATCTGTGAGATAATTTCCTCTACCTGTGATGGACATGCATCTAGAACAGTAGAATGCGACATTAGTCTTCAAGTTTTGTCAAAGGGTCATGTTGCATTTATTTTGTTCTTCCCATTAGCAGAATCTGTGTTTTCTATATGGCTTATGATTCCTTACTATATGTCCCTTGGTCCCGTCTATGTGTTTAATAATGTGGCTTGTGTTTTCTGTCTAGGGGATCTATATTGACTATGTCTCCTACTATTCCTACAATCTCTGGCAAAATGCCCTTCCTTCCTACAAGTGTAACATTATTGACCATTAGGGATCTGGGGTTTGGACTGATGGGTCATTCCTGTATGTGCCTGTATACTTACCATCCTCAACCTCTCCACCTGTTGTTCTCTGCGCCTAGCACTATTCTTGTGATGTTCAATAGCACACTATCTAAGATTAGCTACTGTGACCCCTTTCCAATTTTGCAAAGAAGTCTGCACCCTGACACTCAATGCCTTATTGAGCCCGTCCATTTGCCGAATTAGTGTTTACCAGTGGTCTTATCCAGATGGAGAGTTTTCTATTACTGCAAGAGACAAAAACAAACAAAAAAATTAACAAGCTTCTAGGTCATGCGAAGTATTTCATTTAATCCTTCTCATCCCGTATTAAGGGTCTGTACATGGTCCAACAAACATTTCCGAGCTCATCTTGACTTTAGCATTACTAGGAATGAATACTTCTTATATGGTAACTGAAAGAAATACCCCGGGGTTACCTTGTCTCTGTCCGCTTTCCTACTGGCAAATACTAATGTGCGGACAGGGTTTTCTTCATTTCTGACGTTAATTTCTTGATTTTTTTTGTTTTATTTATGGGTTTTACTAAATATGTACTCGAATGTTACCATACTTACCTGTTCCACTGGTCTCAGCCACTTCCCCCACAGGCTACTGCTCTTCTTTTACCGGTTGGATACTCCTCTGGGTGCATGAGAAATAGCTGAAAACAATCAGGTCACCTTCTCCTAAATAAAACTTCAACATTCATTAGTACATATAGGTTACAGTCATATTTTTCATATTTTTATTATTTTCTATAGTTTGTATGCTGGCCGTAACTGCTTCCACATCTGCATATGGCCGTGTACTTGCATTCTCTTCTTTTTTTTTTTTTTTTTTCTTCCTACTTGTTTATTGTTGCTACAAGTTCAAACAGTTCTTATATTTCCATTCTTGTCTTATATGACTTTGGTTAGACATACCACTTGCAATACCTTAGGATCAAACTCCCCAACCCCTCTTGCTGCCACAGGTTTAAACACTTTGTATATCTGACCCTTTGTTTTCTGGATTTTATCAGACATATCTTTATCCTTAAGTTCTGCAATACCTCTGGTTCAAAGCTGCTCGCCTTAGGGAATGGTACCCTATCTTTGTCAGTCATACATAACCATTCATTGCATAAAACTTCTGTGTGTGAACTATCACTTAGACCACTTTAGATTTTTCACACATGACCTTCTCGGTCCTAACTCTTCTGCCTGAACCCTGCACAAACGTCTCTCACTTGAGCAACTGGCTCCCATATTTGTGGGTCTTTTTAGAAACTAAAAAAATTCCCACAAACACCAAAAAACTCGATGTAAGTAGACGTGGAAGTATCTCCGCGAGCCTTCCACTCGCTCTCGCCCACGTTGGCCGATACTACCATACACTGTCGATAGCGAAGGCAATGTACCCAACTTAGGGCTCCTATCAGACCTTACAGCACCATAATTTTTTTCGGTGGAAGTTCTGTTTGGAATATTTTCCTGAGAGAGGCAGCGAAAAATTCCTTTTCGGTATCTTTCAACTGGAGTTGTTTGTAGGGTGAAAAACAGAGAAATTAGATAACTATTCTTCACCCTTTCCAGTGAAGCCCACCAAGGAGATTTCCCGACGTTGTCAAAGAAAAACCCCTTTGTCTATACAATCACGTCTGCGTATGCTCTTCCACAGCGCATATGACACAATGGTATCACGTTGTGCTGTGCAGAACACACGGACATGCGATGCAATAGCACAGCCTATAGATACTAGTTATCTGTATGCCCTACAATTGCTGTAGACCACTTAGCCTAGACCACTCCAGACCACTTCAGTGTATGGGACCACTTCAGACCACTTCAGACCACTTCAGTTCTAATCACGCAAGGTTGCGAACCATACGCCGCCGGGGCCTCTACTAACCCGGTGTTACCACTTCAGACCACTTAGTTCTTGGGTTCAGCTCCACTCGCTCCGCTTTCACTCACCCAAATACACTTTGAATTTAAATTTTCTGTACAGAAAAACCATTCAGATAGGCAGCTTTACCCCAGAGGCAATACAGTTTAAACAAAAGTTTTATTCTAATCTGCTTTAGAAACCGGGTAGTTTTGTGCTATTGTATTAAATGTCTACTATCCCACCTTTGAACTAAATTACACTATTGTATAATTTGTACTTAGCGTACCGTACGTGTCTCTTACGCTGCGTGTGCAGTCCTTTACTTTGTCCGAGACACGTGTACAAAACCCTGCATCCGCAATAAAACAAATCACCCAGCTCTATAAATGTGAACAATACTAATTACTATTGCCCAGTAGACACAACTTGTTCTGTATAAACTTTTATGCAGACCTGCGTTTGTGTCTTTACGCTTACTTCCTTAAAATACTGTTTTATTTTTAACTATATAGCAACAAATGTATCCTATTTCACACAGATCTATAATGACTCTAGCAATAATCAATAATTTATATGATATGATTCAGATTGGATAGCTATCTTGCAGAACATACACTGATATAAATATACACATAATTATAATAATATAATATATATATATATATATATATACACACCACTTGACTCTCATAGAACCCCCACACACTACACACATACTGAATGAAAGCATTTCCTTCAAAGTCTCTAATTTGCATATCAACAGAGGTTCATATGCCTGTTCAAGAGGGTAGTGGGACAGGTTAATTAACATTTCAATGGCTATCCTAAACTAGCAAGGAGATTTAACTATATCTGTGTGTAAAGGCCCATATAGACGGGCCGATGCAGGAGAGATGTGTGCTGAGCGAACATCTCTCCCGCTGCTCAGCACAGCGCGATCTGTGCTGAGCGTGCGGGGGGAGATGGGGGGGTGAAGTGAGCGACCCGCTAGATTGGCCTGCATGCAGGCCAATCTAGCAGCAGCGATAGCGATGTGCGGGGCCGCGCATAGCTATCGCTGAGGGGGCTACACACGGAGCGATCATGCCGATATTCTAAGCAATCTAGTCAGATTGCTTAGAATATCGCTCCGTGAGTACCCTCCTTAATTCTTACATCAAGTATTCATCTCACTATTAACTCACTAAGCCCAATTGAAACTATTTGTAATTGACTATGGCATGGGCTAAATAAATGCATTGGTAACTCATAAATGATGCTTGATGTGACCAAGGAAACTGATTATTCTGAGCAGAGTGAAAATCAGCCATTTAGAAAATTACCTTCCCAAAATGGGTACTGCTCCTCCCCCTTCCACATCCATGAGGGTTACACAAAATGGTGGACAGACCATGCGGCTTCCTTTGTCCCAAAGAAATCACACACCATACAAGCACCAGAAGTTATTTTAGGCCTGAGATAAAAAAACAAAAAAAAACTATATCAAGGCTATGCAGCAACTTTTAAATGTACTTTTAAACCCTATTTAACAGATAAACAATCCAATCTGAATCAAACACAATATGACTATTTGAACTTTGTTTTGCAACAATAAAAATACATTTTAGCATCTTAAATATTATGAGAAACGCATTGTCCTTTGAAATTTCATATCATTGGCTTACTGATACCACAACAATACACGTGGATGTTATTTTCATCAGCTTCGCGATGCATCCATCTGAGCCTGGCAATTACAGCCGCGTTTGTAACGTACAGTGCATCATTAAGACCCTGATATCACGGACGAGCCCCATCTGTGAATGCCAATTTGTTTCCTCACAAATATTTAAAATGCCCGCTTTAATATATATATTGTAAACGCCTGCACATCTTATTACCATGTGCTATGAATGTGCACTATACATAGAAAAACATTGCATTCCATAAGAGAAAACAATACACCCACACATTATCTGAGTTCCAAAGCTCATTGATGTATATATTTGTTATTAAAAGGATATGGATTCAATATATTACAAAGTACAGTATACCTATAGTTACATGGTTACACTCACACAGTAAGCAGTTAAAACATACAGTTACATGCCAGCGATACAATTACCATATCTTTCTCATATAAATTTGTCCCTCCATATGACTCTCTCTCTCTGTAAAATCATGCAAGAACTCTATCATCGTCTGGGACCGATCAGCAACTCTGAGACCAAAACAGGAACTGACCTCCTGTGTGATCAGCAATGTGTTATCTAGTTTAGGGGAGGGGACTCTCATTCATGATGAGTCACTAGTCTCTTTGTATATGCTGAACAGGTTCAGCCTTGGGGACGTCCAAAGGGGCTGGCCTGAGCTTCCTGTCCACTACCTGTTTGGAATATCTATTGTTCTAATAAAAGTGATTTTAGCTTTTATAATTTTAATCATAACTATCTGTCGCAATGTCCTACAACTTAACAAGTATCAAATGAATCTACACACCAATCTGCTTGCTTCAATACCAAACATGACAGGTATATCTGGTTTCGTTCAACTAATACATATACATGACATTACTTCATTATATATAATTTTAAATCATCATGATGTCTGGCGCTTGATATTATTATAGTTATGTACTGTATGAAATAAGTGTCGAATCCGTCTCTGTGGCATGTCCGTGTAAATGCGTGTGTTACCATATATTGCTGTGCTCGCTGCGCGTATTTGCAAGTATAGCGACTCATATGTGTGTATTTTGTATGTTCTTTTTATGTAATATTTTTGACTTTGACAGTTAGTTCATAAACTTACACCCCCTATGGGATCCCCAATGCCCGTGCAACCGTTTGTGGTCCCTGCAGCTAACCCGCTATGGGCAGACTATTTATCTGCTACAATAAAGACGTTGAACCAGTCCCTGACTACTAAAAAGTCTGACCGGCGCTCGCCTACATCCAAGTGGTCCTTTAAGTGAGCGCTTGTCTCCTCACAATTCACTGCTGTCACTGACACCTCGTCAGATGAAGACGGCACTTACACTGACCCCACAGGTTCTGACTCAGATACGGCTGATGGGGAGGGTGGTTCACATGTGGATGTTCCTGATCTTTTGGAGGCTATTAAGTTGATTTTACAGTTTACGGATGATCCCGAGCCATCGGTACCTCCTAGGAAACCAGATAGGTTAGAGCGTCAGAAGGTGATTAAACAAGTTTTACCTCACTCTGACCACCTAATTGATATACGTCAGGAACCCTGGAAAAACCCGGGTACGAAGTTTGTGCTTCAAAAGAAGATGCTGGCTCGCTATCCCCTCTCGCCAGAGCCGTCTAAGAATTGGAAAACGCCTCCTCCAGTGGACTCGCATGTGGCTAGGATGGTGGTTTCCCCAGCTCTACCGGTCACCACCGTCACGTCTCTAAAAGAGCCTACGAATAAAAGTGTGGAGGGTTGTCTGAAAGCGATTTACACCCTCACGGGTGCTGTACAAAGGACCACTATTGCAGCTACTTGGGCTGCAGAGGCCATTGAAGCATGGGCCTTGGAGTTAGATGTTGAAATCTCCTCTGACCATGCTAGACAATGCTTGTCTTATATTGTCACAGCTTCTCGTTGTATTAAAGAGGCGGCTTCTGATGCTGGTATCCTGTCAGCCAAGGCCTCTACTACGTCAGTCCTGGCTCACCGGATATTGTGGCTGAGATCCTGGTCTGTGGATCTGGACTCTAGAAAAACCCTGGAGGTACTCCCTTTTAAGGGAGATATTCTGTTTGGGGAGGATTTAAATAAGATTGTGGCTGACTTGGCTACTGCCAAAACTGCCTGTCTGCCAAGTACCTCTCCTTCTGTGTCGAAGGCTAAAGGTACTTCCTTTCGTCCTTCAGGTAAAGCAAAAAGGTCAGGCATACAACAAGCAGGCCCGCACTTCCAAACCTGGGAAGCTTAAGCCCAAAAGAGCCTGGGCGGCCCTCGTGGGATCCCAGGGTGGGGGGCTGGCTTCTAGGGTATGGGTTGAAGACCACTGCAGATGCCTGGGTACGGTAAGTCGTTACTCGAGGTTACGCCATAGCCTTCAAAAACCGACCCCCTCATCGATTTTGCCAGACAGATGTCCCATTGAACAAGACAAAGGCAAACACTCTACATTCGGTGGTTCAGACCCTCCTGGATACAGGAGTCATAGTACAGGTGCCTCTTGCGCAGAGGGGCCGGGGGTACTATTCTCCGCTGTTTCTAGTCCCGAAACCGAATGGGTACTACCGGCCCATTCTCAACCTGAAGGCATTGAACAGGTTTGTGAATGTTTCCAAGTTCCGGATAGAAACCCTTCGCTCTATAGTTCTGGCGTTGGAACCTAGGGACTTCATGGTCTCTCTGGATATACAGGATGCTTACCTGCATGTTCCTATAACAGTGTCTCATCAGTAATACCTGAGATTTGCGATTGGCAACTGCCATTACCAGTTTCGGGCGTTACCTTTTGGTTTAACAACGGCTTCACTAGTCTTTTCAAAAGTCATGGCGGTGATGACGGTGGTACTCCGCCGTCAAGGGGTCAGGATACTGCCGTATTTTGGACGACTTGTTAATCCTGGCAAATTCCCCAGAACTTCTCCTGCGTCATCTAGATGTACATCGATACATTCGGCGATGCAGGTGCTGGGCCTCATGGTGTCAGCATTCGACATGGTGGAGTACGCTCAATTTCGCTCTCGCCCTCTCCAGAGGCTGATTCTAGCCAAATTGGACGGCCTGCCTCACCGGATCAGGTCTGAAATGATCTCATTGACTCCGGAGGTCCGTCTGTCGCTGCTCTGGTGGCTCCGGGACCAGCAACTGTGCAGGGGCAGTCCGTTCTGGATATCCGTCTGGGTCCTGTTGACGACAGATGCCAGTCTAAGAGGTTTGGGCGCGGTGCTGGAGCAACACTCCCTTCAGGGGCGGTGGACCAAGGAGGAGTCCCTCCTCTCGATCAATATTCTGGAGTTGCGGGCGGTCTTCAATGCCTTGAACCTAGCCCAGCATTTAATTCAGAATCGTCCTGTTCAAGTACAGTCTGACAACGCCACCACAGTGGTTTACATAAATCATCAAGGCGGCACTCGAAGCCGCCTAGCAATGAAGGAAGTCACGGATTCTACAGTGGGCAGAACGCCATCTACCGCCCATACCTGCAATATTCATTCCGGGAGTCCGAAATTGGGAAGCGGACTTTCTCAGTCGTCAGTACGCGCATGCCAGTGAGTGGGGCCTCCATCCAGAAGTGTTTCAACTCCTAGTGGAAAGGTGGGGCCTTCCAGACGTAGATCTGATGGCATCTCGACACAATCACAAGGTTCCGGTCTTCGGAGCAAGTACAAGGGATCCTCAAGCAGCATTCATGGATGCGCTGGCGGTACCATGGAGGTTTCGGCTGCCGTACGTGTTCCCTCCAGTGTCACTCCTGCCCAGGGTAATTCGGAAGTTCAAGCAAGAAAAAGGAATTCTGCTTCTCATAGCTCCAGCGTGGCCCAGACGGCACTGGTTCTTAGACCTGCAAGGCCTATCGTCAGAGCGTCCAATTTGACTACCACAACGCCCAGACCTCCTCGTTCAGGGCCCCTGTGTCTACAAGGACCTAGCCCAGCTGTCTTTGACGGCGTGGCTCTTGAAGCTTCCGTCTTAAGAGCTAAAGGGTTTTCTGAGGCAGTCATTCAAACTATGTTGAGGGCCCGGAAACAGGCTTCTGTTGGATTTACTATAGAGTCTGGCATTCTTACTTTGTTTGGTGCACATCTAATGATTATGACGCTTCCAAGTTTAGTATAGCCAAGTTGTTGGCTTTTCTGCAGCAGGGCCTGGACTTAGGCTTGCGTCTGGCCTCCCTCAAGGTTCAAATACCTGCCTTGTCGGTGTGGTTTCAGAGAAAAATTGCGACCTTACCTGATGTGCATACCTTTACTCAAGGCGTGTTTCGTATCCAACCTCCCTATGTCCCGCCTGTGGCTCCTTGGGACTTGTTGGTGGTTTTGGGGGCGTTACAAGAGTCTCCGTGTGAACCTCTTGGTTCAGCTGACCTTAAGTGGCTTCCCCTTAAAGGTGGTGTTTCTGCTGGCTATTGCTTCAGCTAGAAGAGTGTCGGATGTGGGTGCCTTGTCCTGTAGTTCCCCATATCTGATATTTCACCGTGACCGGGCGGTTCTTAGGACTCGTCCTGGCTATCTACCTAAGCTGGTTTCTTCGTTCCACCTTAATCAGGAGATTGTAGTTCCGGCACTTGTTTCTCCTGATCTGTCTCCCAAAGAGCGGTCTTTGGATGTTATACGGACTCTCCGTATCTATGTGAAGAGAACTGCTCCTATTAGGAAATCTGATTCTCTTTTTGTTGTGTTCGGGTTTCTCAAACGGGGCTGGCCTGCTCACAAGCAAACTCTGGCCAGATGGATTGGAATGGTGATTGCACATGCTTATGTGAAGGCTGGTCTCTCTGCTCCTGATCACATTAAGGCCCATTCTACTCGGTCTGTTGGACCTTCTTGGGCAGCCCAACGTGGTGCGACCCTTGAACAATTGTGCAAGGCAGCTATGTGGTCCTCTGTGAACACATTCATAAGGGTCTATGCCGTCGATACTGCCGCTTCCCAGGATGCTTCCTTTGGACGCAGGGTTCTTGTGCCCGCTACAGTGTGTCCCCTCCCATAAGGAACTGCTTTAGGACATCCCCTATGTCTATCCTTGTGGAGCCCAGTGTACCCCGCAGCAGAAAATGAGTTTTATGGTAAGAACTTACCTTTGTTAAAACTCTTTCTGCGAGGTACACTGGGCTCCACAAGGCGCCCACCCTGACGCACTTAGCTTCTTTGGGTTGGTATGGCATTAGCCGCTGACACTTCTCCTGTCTGGAGAGTGTGGTGTTTGTGGCAACTGGCAGTTGTCGTCTCTTTTACTTGCTACTGCATTGGGCTGGTTAACAAAACTGAGCTCCTGTGCACGGAGGCGGGGTGATATAGGAGGTGGCGCTATGCATCTTGGGAAGAAGGTCAAAGCTTTTGAGCCTGTTGGTGCTTCGGATCAAGATCCTACTCTACACCCCCTATGTCTAACCTTGTGGAGCCCAGTGTACCTCGCAGAAAGAGTTTTAATAAAGGTAAGTTCTTACCATAAAACTCGTTATTCAAGCCTGTTCGTGGTACCGAAGCCGGACGGCTCAGTCAGACCAATCCTGAACCTCAAATCCCTCAATTTCTACCTAAAAAAAAATTCAAATTCAAGATGGAATCTCTCCGGGCAGTGATCTCCAGTCTGGAGGAGGGTGATTTTATGGTGTCGGTAGACATAAAGGATGCCTACTTACATGTTCCCATTTATCCTCCACATCAGGCTTACCTGAGGTTTGCAGTTCAGGATTGTCATTACCAATTTCAGACGTTGCCGTTTGGTGAAAACCCTCGGAGCCGGGGACAGACCAAAGTAATGGCCGAAATGATGGTTTTCCTGCCCAAGCAAAGAGTCACAATTAACCCGTACTTGGATGATCTCCTGATAAAGGCGAGATACAGGGACCAATTACTGCAGAACACTACGCTCTCCCTGACAATTCTGCAGCAACATGGTTGGCTCCTAAACTTGCCAAAATCACAGTTTGTTCCAATGAGATGGCTGTCATTTTTGGGAATGATTCTGAACACAGAGAGTTTTTCTTCCAGTGGAAAAGGCTCAGGAAATTCAGAACCTTGTCAAACAAATTCTGAAACCAGCAAGAGTATCGATCCTCTCAGTTGCTGGGGAAGATGGTGGCGGCCTACGAAGCCATCCAGTTTGGTAGATTCCATTCCAGAGTGTTTCAGTGGGACCTGTTGGACAAGTGGTCCGGGTCCCATCTGCACATGCACCGAAGGATAATCCTGTCTTCCAAGACCAGAATCTCACTCCTGTGGTGGCTGCACAGCTCTCACCTCCTAGAGGGACGCAGGTTCGGGATCCAGTACTGGATCCTAGTGACCACGGATGCGAGTCTCCGAGGCTGGGGAGCAGTCACAGAGGGGGAAAGCTTCCAGGGAAGATGGTCAAGCCAGGAAATTTGTCTACACATAAACGTTCTAGAGTTAAAGGCCATTTACAACGGCCTTCTACAAGTGGAACATCATCTTCACAATCGGCCTGTCTTGATTTAGTTGGACAACATATCAGCAGTAGCGTACATAAACCGCCAGGGCGGAACAAAGAGCAGAGCGGCAATGACAGAGGCCACAAAGGTTCTTAGCTGGGCGGAAAGGCATACAAGCGCTCTGTCAGCGTTCTTCATTTCAGGAGTAGACAACTGGGAAGCAGACTTCCTCAGCAGACACAATCTCCATCCAGGAGAGTGGGGTCTTCATCAAGAGGTCTTTGCAGAAGTGACAAGTCTTTGGGGAATCCCTCAAATAGACATGATGGCGTCTCGCCTCATCAAGAAACTTCAGCGATATTGTTCCAGGTTAAGAGATCCTCAAGCGATAGCAGTGGACGCCCTAGTGACACCATGGGTGTTTCAGTCGGTGTATGTGTTTCCTCCGCATCCACTCGTTCCAAAAGTGATAACGATCATAAGAAGAACAAAGGTTCAAGCGATCCTCATCGTTCCAGACTGGCCAAGGAGGGCTTGGTATCCAGATCTAAAGGAATTACTCATAGGAGATCCCTGGCCTCTTCCGATGAGGGAGGATCTGTTACAGCAGGGGCCGTGCGTGTTCCAAGACTTACCGCGACTTCGTTTGGCGGTTGAACGCCGGATCCTAGCCCGTAAGGGTATTCCCAAGGAAGTCATCCCCACTCTTATTCAGGCCAGAAAAGGAGTAACGTCTAAACATTACCACCGTATTTGGAGAAAATACATGTCTTGGTGTGAATCCAAGAAGGCTCCTACGGAAGAATTTCAGTTAGGACATTTTCTCCATTTTCTACAAGCTGGTGTGGATGCGGGCCTAAAGTTGGGCTCAATTAAAGTACAAATTTCAGCCTTATCGGTTTTCTTACAAAAACAATTGGCCTCACTTCCAGAAGTTCAGACTTTCGTGAAAGGCGTGTTGCACATCCAACCTCCCTTTGTGCCCCCAGTGGCACCGTGGGATCTTAACTGGGTGTTGCAATTCCTTCAATCTTATTGGTTTGAACCTTTAGAGAAGGTAGAGTTGAAATTCCGCACTTGGAAAGTGGTCATGCTGTTGGCCTTGGCATCCGCAAGGCGGGTGTCTGAAATAGTGGCCTAGTCTCACAAGAGCCCTTATTTGATCTTCCATGAACATATAGCAGAGTTGAGGACTCGTCAGCAATTTCTGGCGAAAGTGATTTCGTCGTTCCACTTGAACCAACCTATTGTGGTGCCAGTGGCTACTGACGCTTTGCTGGAATCTTAGTTTCTCGATGTAGTCAGAGCTTTGAAAATTTATGTGGCCAGAACGGCTCAGTTTAGGAAAACGGAGGCTCTGTTTGTCCTGTATGCTCACAACAAGATTGGGGCTCCTGCTTCCAGGCAGACTATTGCGCGCTGGATCTGTCAAACGATTCTGCAGGCTCATTCTACGGCTGGATTTCCGTTACCGAAATCGGTGAAGGCCCATTCTACCAGAAAGGTGGGCTCATCCTGGGCGGCTGCCCGGGGGGTCTCGGCATTGCAACTTTGCCGAGCGGCTACGTGGTTGGGATCAAACACCTTTGCGAAGTTCTACAAGTTTGATACCCTGGCTGATGAGGACCTCATGTTTGGTCAATCGGTGCTGCAGAGTCATCCGCACTCTCCCGCCCGTTTTAGAGCTTTGGTATAACCCCATGGTTCTTGATGTGACCCCAGCATCCTCTAGGACGTATGAGAAAATAGGATTTTAATACCTACCTGTAAATCCTTTTCTCTTAGTCCGTAGATGATGCTGGGCGCCCGTCCCAGTGCGTACTGTATCTGCAGTTTTTTGTTACATTTCAACACATGTTGTGTTACGTTTTTAGTCAGCCAGTTGCTGACGTTGTTCATGCCGTTGACTTGCGTTATGTTGAATGCCATGTTGTGCGGTGTGAGCTGGTATGTATCTCACCTTAGTTTAACAATAAATCCTTTTCCTCGAAATGTCCGTCTCCCTGGGCACAGTTCCTATAACTGGAGTCTGGAGAAGGGGCACAGAGGGAGGAGCCAGTTCACACCCTTTAAAAGTCTTAAAGTGCCCATGTCTCCTGCGGATCCCGTCTATACCCCATGGTTCTTGATGTGACCCCAGCTTCCTCTACGGATTAAGAGACAAGTATTTACCGGTAGGTATTAAAATCCTATTTTTACGGTTACTCATCAGCACTCAAAACTTGGAGATGATAAAGGGAAAGAATCCATTTACTCCGTACTAAGATCCTGCATTTTGTCAGTGGTTGTCTATTTCCTATAGTTGTCAAAACTTTAAATGAATATTTAATTCTAGGCTGCCGCCGTGGTCAGTGCAGTCCCACCTATGCTCATGATTTTATGGACTATGTACATCGCTGAGCCCAAACATTATGAACACCTGTTGACTCTGTGCTGCTGTTTCTCCATGTTCTGCCAAAACAGCTCTGTCCTGCTGAGGAATGGATCCTGCAAGACCTGTGGATATGGCCTTTGTAGTGTTACAGCTGTAGCTTGTGAGGTGGAGTGCTTTCGGGTCAGACACTGTTCCAGTGTATTAGTATCTGGGAAATTTGGAGGCCAGGAAACCACCTTGATCTTCTCTCCTCAAACCCTTCTCAATCCGTGCAATGTAGCAGGATACATTACCCTGCAGACAGATGACTAGCTGGACCCAGGGTTCCCCAGCAGAACACTGCCAAAAACATACTCGCTCAACTGACTTATTTAACTCACCGTGCAGCAGGGTGCCTTTTTCTTTTTCATCCATTAGGGGTCACTGGAGTACTCTTGGGGATATGGTTGGGGCGTTAGCAGGGACAGGCTCATTTCAATATATTTAAATTGGCAACCCTCCATACTCCCAAAGGTACCCCAGTGGTTTTTGTGCCTCACAGGGAACGGCACACGTGGAGGATTCTCCAAGTTTCTTCATTTTTTTGTTGTTGTTTTTTTTATTTATTTTTTAAAGATTTTCATTTGTACACTCAATCCCTTCCCAGCTTATTAAGAAGCTTGGGTCCGGGATTGTTGGTGCTGCTGTCTGTAGCAATTGGCTTGTTGGCACTCCAGAGAGGAGCACGACCATAGACCAAACTCAGCTGAGCTGATTGCAGCATGGGGCTGCAGAAGGAGCTGGACAGAGCTTGTGAAGATGAGCCCCGTCATAGCCTCCACTAATCTCAGGTACAGAGCGGGCAGGCAGCTCACACTGCCGCTGCTCCCTTGCTTTGTTTTGCTGGGGGTGAGGGGCAGTTGGCTCACGCTGCCGCCTGCCATGTGGGGACTGTATATTTTGTGTGTGTCCCTGCTGTCCTGCCCAGCAGCTGCGGCCGCTCCCTGCCGGCTGCCTCTCCCTCCCACAGTTTGCTTCTGCTAACCGCTACCCTCCAGAGCTCTGGAGCTGTAAACGGTGGCTGCCGCGGCTCTGTCTTCAGTCCGGGAGGGGGAGGCTGACCACGGACAGCTGTCCCTGCTACCGCGGTCTGCCAGCGAAGGGGGAGATTGCGGGGCAGAGGGGAGGATTGTGCCCACATAGCAGCGGGAGGCCCCATAACTAAGCTGCATTTTAATGCAGCAAGCAGCTCTCAGGCTATTAAGCCTGTGTTAATTATGGGGGTCTCAGTTATTTTAATGTCTGCTGGGTAAATACACTTTCTCTTACGTCCTAGAGGATGCTGGAGTCCACCTTAGTACCATGGGGTATAGATGGGTCCACTAGGAGCCACTGACACTTTAAGAGTTTAATAGTGTGGGCTGGCTCCTCTCTCTATGCTCCTCCCTTTATGCCCCTCCTACCAGACTCTGTTTAGAAAATGTGCCTGGAGGAGCCGGTCACAGCTAGGGGAGCTCGATAGGAGTATTTCTAGTTTTTATTTTTTTTATTAGAGTTTAGGCACAGGGCGGCTGCTGGCAACAGCCTCCCTGCTTCGAGGGACTTGGGGAGGAGGAGTAGTGTCCAACCCTGAGAGGTTAATGGCCATTATCTCCGCTGACAGGACACTGAGCTCCTGAGGGTGATGGTCGTTAGCCGCCCCAGGCGACCACTCACTCCCGCAGTATGCTGCCACCCCCTAACAGCCAGAAAAATCCGGTGGCGAGTGAGTCACCGGCCCCCACAGCAAGCGGGAAGCCGGTGTGAAGATGGCAACAGGGTGGGAGCACAGTACTAACTGCACGCCGGAGACTCAGCGGTACACAGTGCGGCGCTATGAGGGGCGCCCTGAGCCAGCGCCTATACCCGACACTGGTCACCAAGGCTGTCAGGGACCTCGCTAATGCTACCAGCATAATTCCTCAGGCCAATAAAAAGAAGTGAAGAGCAGGAAGCAGTGCCATGTTCAAGGGGCGGAGCTTCTCAGAGCGGACCCAGCAGCGTTCAGTGCCATTTTCCTGTCTGCAGATCTAGTACAGAGACTCTGACAGGGAGAGCTGCATAGGTGTGCGCAGGGGGGGTGCCTGGTGCGCACAGGCACCCCTTAATGTCTGGCACCCCGATCTCACATGCCTGATGCAGCGATTGCTGAGCAGGCTGATTACTGTCCCCTCTGCGCTGCACCCTGCAGGACTGCATTACTGAACGGACGCCTGGGTTAATCAAGGGTGCCACTGCCACCGGCTTTCAAATACTAGCTCCACCATCACAAACAGTGTGATGTGACGTGATTACATCATGCTACTCGCATGCCCACCCGTCACATCCGCCACATACATACCTCTCCTTCTATGCTATGCCAATACCAGCCACTGATGAGGAGCAGCATGCAGCCAGCGTTCCACTTAGGAAGACAAATTCAATACTGGCAGGCGGTTGGCAGCAGCATTGACACGTCACTAGTTTTTCCAGCAGCAGCAGTAACTCAGTGAGTGACTGACTTGTAAGTAAGCTGCTGCAGCTTGCAGGGGAAAGAGAGGGGGAGCCAGACCAGGCTGAGGAGAAGCAGTGTAATTGCAGTGAGTGCCATCAGGGGTGTTTGTTTGGTGCACACCACAATATCTGACAATGTATCTGCTTTATTAGGATTGGTACAAAGGTGGATATTTTATATGCGTTGACCATCAATAGATGGTGCTAATCACGCCCATAAGGCGGTTCTAGACACACCCCTCCGACGGTGCACCCCCTAATAAAATGTGCTGCGCACGCCAGTGGAGAGCTGTAGCCCCACGCAACTCCAGCTATCCTGTGTGGTACCAGGGGGTTGTAGAAGGGGGGTGCAGGGAGGCTGTGAAATGACTGTGTAGTCTATTAAGTTACACAGTCAGCGCCAGGTAGTTGTATTATATCTACCTAGGGTAATGCTGTGTGTGTGCTAGCTCCAAGCTCTGTGCTTCTCTGTGGCATTCTTGGGAGGGAAACTGTGTCTGACATTTTCCTGTGTGGGTGTTTGTTTTCTCACATAGCCATGTCTAGGGACTCTGTCATATGCTGCAGAGGATATTTCTTCTGTAGAGTCCATTCCATGTACCCAGGAATGTAATGTATTGTCTCAGATCCCTATTACTGAGCCTGTATTCTATTAAGGGAATGATCTCTCAGATCTCTACTAGAGTAGCTCATATTGAGACTGAAACTCAGGTTTTAAAGAAGTCTATGGCAGTTTGGTCAGGTTCTGTGCCTATTCCTTTAAAATCCCCTGGCATATACCCACAGAAAGCCATTCTTTCTTTAGAGGATTCAGCAGAGCCTGTGTTAAAGACTAAGGCACCTGTGTTTCAGCGTCCTAAAACAGTTAAGACTGAGTTTCCAGGGTCAGATCAACTGACGGAAATCATGGAAGAGGCTTGGGCAATGCCCAATAAGAGGTTTAGAATTCCAAAGAAATGGGATTCCAATTATCCTCTTCCAGCTGGGGATTGTTTAAAAAGGGAGGTACTGTAGCTCCTAAACTAGATACGCATGTGCTTCAATTAGTGTGGAAATCTATTTTACCTTTGCCTACAACATCATTAAATGATATAACGGATAGGAGAGTGGATGGGTTTCTAAAAAACATTTTTTTTCCTGTCTGGGGCAGAAGTCAGTGGCATGACTTCTGCTTGGATGGCAAAGGCAGTGGCTGCCTGGGCTAACACACAGGAAGGGGATTTTCCAGTACCCTCTAGAGAGCAAAAATCCCATGTATCACATATAAAACAGGCTGCAATATTCTTGGAAGAAGCAGCATTAGATATGGGTACTATTGCCTCCAGGGCTTCAGCTTCAACAATAGCTGCTCGAAGAGCTGTCGGGTTATGTATATGGAAAGCTGATTCAGAGTCTAAAAAAGTTTTGGAATCTTTGTCTTTTTCTGGAAATATTCTTTTTGGTAAAGAATTGACAGATATTTTGGAGTCAGAAGCAGACTCCAAAAAGGTAAAGTTCCCTTCCACATTCAAATACAAACCTAAGGTTCCGGTTTTTCGGCCCTTTCGGTCTCAAAGAAAGGGTAAGGGAAAAAGTGATCGCAAGCCCCAATACAAGTCTGGCAAGACTTAAAACATTGGGCTACCAGAAGCCCGGCTTCCAAATCAGAGGATAAGCCATCAGCCTGATGGTGCGGGTCTCCACCTGGCGGACCCCAGGCAGGGGCGTATCTACCCATTGGCCAGGATGGCACTCGCCAGGGGCGCCAGGCAAGGAGGGGGCGCCGCCTGGCGGTGCCACCCACGGCCAGAGGATAGAAAAGTAGTACTGTCAGACTGTACCTGGTGAGAGTCTGTTACTGCTGGAGCGGCGCCGTTGTCCGGCAGCACCGCACTTGTAATCAGACTCAAAATAAACAACAGCTCCCATCAGCCCTTGTTGCTGGGAGCTCCCGACAGCAAGGGAGTCGCACCGGCAGTAACAGACTGTCACCAGGTACACAGCAATTGTTATATAGCACAGTGCTATAGATTTATTTGTTGTTGAAGATTATAAAAAAAGTGTCAGTGTTTGGGAGAAGGGACTGTGGTACCTGGAAAACTACATGATTTTCATGCATGTTAGGTGTAAGTAAGTAAGTAGTAAGTAAGCGAAAACTTTAACTTGTTAAGTGTAATAAAGAAAATACATATGTTACCTATTTCAAGGCCAAGTTCAAGGAAATGTATATCAGTTAATTGCATAATTGATTATTTTATCTTGGAAGTGATGGCACCCTAATGTTTTTTCTAACAGGAAGTACTTCTACCATCCAACTAATGGTGTTTGGTTAATTTCTGGGTCCATTTGAGGCTCATCTCACAGCATTTGAGATGCAGTCAAGATGCTGGCGTTTGGCATCCCGGCAGTCGGAAAGCTGACGCCAGCATCCCGAAACTGCTCGGAATGCTGATGCTGGCATCCCAACATAGAAAGCGATGCAGAATGCCAAAATTCGAATCGAGTTGGTGCCAAAGTCTCCACTGCCAAGCTGCGTGGGAGGGTTAGGGTTAGGCTGCGAGGGTAGGAGGGTTAGGGTTAGGCTGCAGGGAGGGAGATTAGGAAGGGTGGGTTAGGGTTAGGCACCACTGAAGAGGCTGGAGGGGGGCAGGTTTGAGTCAGGCTGTGGGAAAGGTGGGTTAGGGATAGGGATGGTGTAACGTGAATACGAGACACTACTGTGCGGTGTAATGTGAATGAGGGACACTACTGTGTGGCATAATTTGAATTAGGGATATTATTGTGTGCACGCCCTTCTCCCACAAGACCATGCCCCATTTCCAATACTCACACCTTATTTCAAATGTGTGTAGGGGGTGGGGGGGTGCCAGCCCCTTACTTTGCCAGGGGTGCTCGGACCCCTAGAAACACCCCTGACCCCAGGGTAGGGGGCCGACTTCTTCAGTTTACACAGATTTGGCAACAGTCTACAACAGATGCCTGGGTGCAGGAAGTGGTGTCTCTAGGTTATGCTTTTCCCTTCAAGAAGCATCCTCCTCAAAGGTTTTTCTGTACCAGCCCGTCTCGGGTCGAGGCGAAGGCCAGGGCTTTGCAAGAAGCAGTTCAGTAAATTGCTTCAATTATTCCCGTTCCCCATGCACAGCAAGGACAGGGTTTTTACTCCCAGTGGCAAACGCAGGATTTTCACAGGGAGGTTTCCGTACGTGTGTGTGTAATTGAGAAGCCAGCACACTGCTCAACCTGTTTACATTATATATATATATATATATATATATATATATATATTACATACCGCACATCTGTACATAGGCATACTGTACATACACACACATACTGTACAGTAGCATACTTACAAACACAGCATACATACGTACACAGCATACATGCACACACAGTATACATGCACACAGCATACTTACACACACAGTATACATGCACACAGGATACATACGTACGTACACACACACTATACCTGCACACAGCATACATACACACAGTATACATGCACACAGCATACATACACACACAGTATAAATGGACACAGCATACACACACAGTACACATGCATGCATGCATACATACTCACAGCATACATGCATACATACATACATAGTATACATGCACACAGGCATACTTACATACACAAAATAGATGCACACAGCATACACACACACACACACACACACACACACACACACACACACACACACACACAGTATACATGCACACACAGTACACAGGCATGCATACAGCATACATAAAAACACACACAGAATAAATGCACACAGCATTCATTCATATACACACACACACACACACACACACACACACACACTACATGCACAGAGCATACATACTTAGTTACTCACACAGTATCCATGTACACACCCCGATTAACAGTAAACACAACACCCCCCCTCCTCACCCCGGCACCTTATACACATACATGGCTACTCACAAACTGCTGCAGTACAATTTATTATAAACTACCCCTCCATCCCACACACATACAGTATGTGAGACACGCACCTTGCTTCTGCAGAGTCACACACACAGTGGGAGCCGAAGACAGCAGAGAGAAGAGCTGTCCCGTGCGCTTCGGCTGCAGCTCCCCCTACAGGCAGCCAGCAGCAGCCATGTTCTCACTGTCACTCGGACAGTGTAAGGAGGAGGGAGCTGCTGCTGCTAATTAAAAATAAATGATCAAAAAAACGGACAGCAGCACTGATGGATCGGCGGCCAGGGGGGGTTTCTAGGTACTCGGAAACCCCCCCTGCGTGCGCGTATGACTCCAACCTATTTCTTCAACGGGGTACACTGTATTCCACATGGAATAACATCGGGGTGTAGAGTAGGATCTTGATCCGGGGGCACCAACAGCTAAAGCTTTGACCACCTTCCCAGGATGCATAGCGCTGCCTCCTCTATAACCCCACCTACGTGCACAGGAGCTCAGTTTGTAATTGGTGTCTGCACTAGCAGGCATCTCAACAGCAGGGCTCCTCCTGGCAGCCCTGAAAAGAGCTTTATCTTTGAAAAAAGGAGACTTCAAGGGTAGCAGCCAGTGTTGGATGTCAGTTTGACATTGCTGGCTACTGTTCCATCACCTCCCCCAGCAGCACCGCATACTACTACCCCCTGGTTGCCTGGTACTTTTGGCGGAGGCTCCGGTTTCTGTCAGGCACACACACACTTCGCCGCAGCTTTCCAGGATCGCGTGGCCACGTACAGGTAGAAGGTAGGAGGGTCCCCCCGGAGGGACCCGCCGCAAACCGCGATCCGGCGCTGTCCGTAGGAGGCGGGCCGCGTGCACTGGCATGGACACTGTGTTAGTACAGGGACCCCACTAGACCACCAGGGCAGGACACAGGTCGGGTATTAACCCGTTTTATGTGGCCCGCAGTACCTGGTGGTGGAAGGCCAGCAAGGGGAATGTGCTCCGGCCTGTAGCGCCTCTCCCAGCTCCAGGTGCCATTTTACATAAGTGTTCCCGCTCTGGAGCTGCATACACTCTCCCTCACTCCCTGCTGCAGCTTGGCGCCATAAATACATGCTGAAGCTGTTCTGGGACTGCATGGGCAAATCCTCCTCTGTAAAGCCGCCTGTTCTTCAGCGCTGTGCATTTACAGGACACTTAAGTATTCTACATGCATTTTGACAGTGTTCGGTAAGAAATAGTGCATTGTGTCAGGGTTATTTTCTACAAGTTCCCCTGTGATATACATCCAGTCTTTACTGTGCATTGTTATATCTCTAGACATATATAGCTTTACTGGTTATTATTTAGTATTGCAAGTCCAGTGCAGTTTATTGCTTGTCATTATTTAGGTATCCGGACTCCAGGTCGACAACAAAAAGGTCGACACACCTTAGGTCGATGCCAATTGGTCGACGCACCTTGGGTCGACGTGGACAAAATGTCGACATGGGCAAAATGTCGACAGGAGCAAGGTTGACATGAGTTTTTCACAATTTTTTTATTTTTTGGAACCTTGCCATACTTAACGATCCACGTGGACTACGATTGGAACGGTAATCTGTGCCGAGCGGAACGGAGCGAAGGAACCATGCCCGAAGCATGGCGAGCGAACGTGGTGCACTAATTGGGGTTCCCGGTCACTCTACGAAGAAAACGACACCCACAGAACATAAAAAAAACTCATGTCGACCTTTTCCCATGTCGACCTTGTTCATGCCGACCTTTTGTCCATGTCGACCTAAGGTGTGTTGACCAATTGGCATCGACCTAAGGCATGTCGACCTTTTTGTTGTCGACCTGGAGTCCCAGACCCATTATTTCTGCATTGTACATGTGACTGCATGTGTGTGCATATAGCTGCTGTGTGATTTATCTATTCCGTGTATCCCACTCCTACTGCTATCCCTATATTCTATGCCCTGGGGGGCTAAGTGGGTCAGGGTTTTTAGTGTAATATAGGCGTTTCAAAGGAATTACTGACATAGTATTTTTTCCCTGTGTGTTCCAGTCACCGCATATCCCTTGGATCCTTTGTTTGTGTTCTACATTGCACAGGGAATCTTGGTGGGTTTTTCTTTCTGCATTTCTTGTACTGTGTTGCTCAGGGTATAGGGGATAATTCTGAGTTGATCGCAGCAGGAACTTTGGTGGTCATTCCGAGTTGTTCGCTCGTTATTTTTCTTTCGCAATGGAGCGATTAGTCGCTAATGCGCATGCGCAATGTCCGCAGTGCGACTGCGCCAAGTAAATTTGCTATGCAGTTAGGAATTTTACTCATGGTTTTTTCTTCGTTCTGGTGATCGTAATGTGATTGACAGGAAGTGGGTGTTTCTGGGCGGAAACTGGCCGTTTTATGGGTGTGTGCGAAAAAACCCTACAGTTTCTGGGAAAAACGCGGGAGTGGCTGGAGAAACGGAGGAGTGTCTGGGCGAACGCTGGGTGTGTTTGTGACGTCAAACCAGGAACGACAAGCACTGAACTGATCGCAGATGCCGAGTAAGTCTGGAGCTACTCAGAAACTGCTAAGAGAGGTCTAATCGCAATATTGCTAATCTTTCGTTCACAATTTTGATAAGCTAAGATTCACTCCCAGTAGGCGGCGGCTTAGCGTGTGCAAAGCTGCTAAAAGCAGCTTGCGAGCGAACAACTCGGAATGAGGGCCCTTGTTAGCAGTTGGGCAAAACCATGTACACTGCAGGGGGGGCAGATATAACATTTGCAGAGTTAGATTTGGGTGGGTTGTTTTGTTTCTGTGCAGGGTAAATACTGGCTGCTTTTACACTGCAATGTAGATTGCAGATTGAACACACCCCACCCAAATCTAACTCTCTCTGCACATGTTTTATCTGCCTCCCCTGCAGTGCACATGGTTTTGCCCAACTGCTAACAAAGTTCCTGCTGCAATCAACTCAGAATTACCCCCATAGCCTCCACATCATGTCGGCTACGCAGGGTGATGTCACGGACCCATTAGAGGATAATATTGCAGCCGAGGGGTCCAGTGCTGGGAGTTCCTTGCCCCCCAGTCAGATTGTATCAACAGGGGCCCATCAGGACCCACCTTGGGCTACTTTCTCTGCCTTGCTGAGTAAGCTGGTGGCTAATAGCACGCCCCCTATGCGACCACCTGTGCCTCTGCAGCCACATTTTGTCCCTACCGTTAACCCACCATGGGCAGATGCTCTGTCCTCTCAGTTACAGCAATTTCAGCAGACTATGGCAAAACAGAAAACTGACCCTCGCCTGCCTAAGGCCAAGGGGCCCTCTAAGCGGACCCTTGTGTCTTCTCAATCCACTCCTGTGCTGGATACATCTTCTGACAAAGATGGCGCATATACTGATCCCGCAGACACTAATACAGATGTTTCTGATGGGGAATCGGTTTCTCAAGTGGATGTGCCTGATCTCCTGGAGGCCATCAAGCTGATTCTTCAGATCACTGACTATACCGATCCTCAGGATGCTTCTAAGAATCATGACTGGTTCAAGCATCAGAAGGTGACCAGACTGGTTTTGCCTCATTCTGACCACCTAGTGGACACACGTCAGGAATCCTGGGAAAAGCCAGGGAAAAAGTTTACACCTTTATAAGAAGATGCTTGCTCGCTATCCTCTCTATGCAGAGCTGACTAAAAATTGGGAAACACCGCCTCCAGTGGACTCACATGTCGCAAGGATGGTGGTATCCTCTGCTCTGCCGGTCATTACCGTCACTTCTCTGAAGGAACCGATGGATAAACGTGTTGAGGGCTGCTTGAAGTCTATTTATACTCTGGCAGGAGCAGTGCATAGACCCACTATTGCGACCTCATGGGCTGCTCAGGCCATTACGGCCTGGGTTCAGGAGGTGGAGGAAGAACTACCGTCCAACTTTCCTGACAATTTCAAGTTCTTTTCTAATCTATTAATATATAGGACCAAGGGTTTCCCCACTTGATTGCTCCCATAAGAAGGAGATGCAATCCTCTCCTAACCTCTCACTCTAATACGGGAATTCATAAAAGTAAACTCAAGATTCTTACATCACATGATTACCGTTCAACAAAAGAAATTTAATACAATACCAGAATTGCGCAGTAAAACAAAAATAGCTGCCCAGACACACTGTTCAGTTGGGGAAAAAACACCAATTCCCAATGTAGCATAGAGAGAAAAATGGTGAACAAAGTGTCACTGGCGCTAAATCCGTATGGATGTGTGAGAGACCCCAATAACGGGGTTCTGTATCCTTAAATGGAGACTTAATCCTTCCGATAATAAATAGTAACTCAATAACAATGGATATAAAAACACATGTAAATATTTATTGTTAAAAACATACAATACGTGAATACTGAAAGTGCATGGTGACCATGGACAATCCAAGAAAGTGACTTGTGCTGTTTTTCTTTATAAACCACAAAAAGTACTCTCACCCTTTTACTGTGGTGCGGTGGGCTAGCTTTATAAAATAAGCTGGTGTGGTCCTGGTCTGAGTTAGCCTAGCACCACCGCAGAAGATTTATCAGCATGGATTCACTTCCAGTTCACATGTGCTTCTCCTCAGTCCAAAAACAACGCGTTTCGGTTCCACAGAACCTTTCTCAAGAATTGGATGAGGATTCCTATCCTGTAGTGTCTTTTATACCTGATAAATGAGCTACTTAATTGATTAATTAGTTATGATGTCACTTCCTGTTTTTCCAAAACGGAAGTGACATATTTGTGTTCCAGTACAGTTTTACAAAATGTTCCTTCCATAAAGGTACTTTTCTCTGTTCATATGTAGTAAGTTACCACATTGTCTAATAACATCACTTCATTCTATTTAAGAAATGTCCAAAAAAGGGGGCCAAAACTCCGCCACCTATCGGCTTCCGTTTACGTCAACCGGAAGTCACATGGGCGCAGTGTCGTATCTGCTTCCTGTTGTTGCTGGGCCGCATGCATCTCCTCCTTCCGGAAGTAGAGGAAATGCGGCCCACGCATGCGTTTTACACAGAGCGGCGGGGAATTATCACAGTCACATGGGCGCAGTGTCATATCCGCTTCCTGTTGTTGCTGGGCCGCATACATCTCCTCCCTCCGGAAGTAGCGGAGGTATCCGCTTCCACAGTCCTCTCCGGTACTCGGCGGTGCCGTGTAGGAGAGTGGACAAGTGGAGTATTTTGTTGTTCTTTTCCCTGGCGGAAATCTGTGCATACTTTAGTTTCAGCTTTGTTGTTCAGTTAGAGGGCCCCTTAAATTTTAGGGACAAGTAAAGATTCTCTGGGATAGGTTTTAATATCTAGTTTCGCTGATTTAATGACTCTATTGCTGTATCCTCTTTGCTTCAGCCTATTTACCAGTTGTTGTTCTCGCACAGAAAAATTGGTTGGATCTGAGCAATTTCTCTTTGTACGCAGCAATTCACCCTTGGGTATGCCCTTGATAGTTGCCGGTAGATGTGAACTAGTTGAATGCAAGATGTTATTAGTGGCAGTTTTCTTCCTGAATATATCCGTTGAGATTGACCCATCTTCTTCAATACTTATAGTAAGATCTAAGAAATTGATCATCTTCTGACTCATATCACCCGTGAGTTTCAAGTTCAAATCGTTCTTATTAAGAGCAGTTATGAATTCCTCCAAAAGGCTTTGATCCCCATCCCAAAGGATGAGGACATCATCAATATACCTCAGATAAATTATAATGTGATCGGTATATTTCTCATGGCTTTCCTGGAAAATCATCTCCCTCTCCCACCATCCCAGGTAGAGGCCAGCATACGTGGGGGCACAGGCTGTCCCCATAGCTGTGCTTCTAAACTTGGAGACAGTATCGCTCGTTACATGTGAAGTAATTTTTGGTGAGTATAAACTCCAAAAGGGAGAGGAGAAAGGTGTTGAAATCATGCTGTATGCTCATATCCAAAAAGAATTTGAACGCCTCTATTCCTTTAGTATGATCAATACTAGTGTACAAGCTCTCAACGTCATAAATTGCTAGCCATGTACCTGGTGTTACTGTGATGTTTTGCAGTCTTGTTAAGACATCCATTGTGTCTCTGACGTAGGAAGGTAATGATATTACAAAGTGTCGTAAATACTGGTCAACGTATATGCTTGCTTTCTCAGTAAGGCTTCCCACGCCAGAGACTAACGGTCTTCCTGGTGGTATGGTCTCATTTTTATGAACTTTTGAGAGTAAGTATAATGTTGGTGTCACGGGTTTGTCATTCTTTAAAAAATCGATGTCCTTTTTGGAAATAGTACCTTGAGCCAATGCTTGTGAGATGATATTGTGGTATTGTGTTTTAAAACTTGAGGTCGGGTTAAAGGTCAAAGGTTTATAACATGACCGGTCTCTCAATTGTTTATTCAATTCTTTGATATACATGGTCCTCGGCCATAAAACTACATTGCCCCCTTTATCTGAGGGCTTGATAATGGTATCTTGCCATTGGGAGATATCTTTTAGCAGAAAAAACAACCCTGATCCAGGCGCTAATTTGTTAATTGTATTATTTACTCTTAATTTGAGATTTATAAATTTAGAGCTGCAATCTTTGTCCAGCTGTACTTGTGTACGTACAGCTAAAACTTGATCAAAACACTGATCAAGAAGCTACACAAGAAAAAAGAAAAGTGACTGATTGCGCTATTTCTCCAGGTGCGTATATGAATAAAAACACGTGTTTTTCACTTCTCTGGTGTTTATTTTAGTACAAACGCTATATCTCATACAACAATATAATAAAAAATTAAGTATGCATACTCATTAGGGGCACATTCTAAAAAATTATTTTATAATAATAAAAATGATGATATTTCTCTGTTTTAGACATCCAGTGCTCAAATCTATCAGAGACAATTAATAGTTACACTCCTGGATTAAAATGCAACATAATTTATGTATCCACAACGTTTAAACGGTGATTTTCCA
This sequence comes from Pseudophryne corroboree, assembly GCF_028390025.1. Classification (NCBI taxonomy): domain Eukaryota; kingdom Metazoa; phylum Chordata; class Amphibia; order Anura; family Myobatrachidae; genus Pseudophryne; species Pseudophryne corroboree. The sequence continues at coordinate 46,970,611 of NC_086444.1, read as the reverse complement.
AGGTGAAAACTCAGTTCTCTGTTTAAAGACACAGTTTCCACAACATTGAATATTGCTTATCTTCGTTGTATTAGAACTCAGTCTTTAGCATAGGACCACAGTTCTCATTCATATAATTGCAAAGTCCATAGACTGACAGTTTCTAAATAGAGCCGCTTACCACCGTGTCCGTGGATGCAGACGTGATGGGGAGATCCTCGCCGTGCACAGCGATGCTGGTTTGCTTTCCTTCTCCCCGTCCGTCCTCCGTGGTGGTAGCGGTGCTGGATGGTTTCTAACCCTCAACGTGAGTGGGGCTGCTTGTATGTGGACAATTTTCAGAATAGACTCTCCACCTTGCTAGCCGCGTCTCCTTTGATTGCAGTTCAGCTGGAGCGGCAGGTGTGTAGGAGGTCTCGTTGGTTGTCCTTAGCTCCCAATCCGGCAGGGTTGATCCCAAACAATGTCGCTGATCACTTGGCAGGGTGAAAGGCAATTCTCTAACGCGTTTCGCACACAGGTGCTTCCTCAAAGGAAGGAGACACCTGTGTGCGAAACGCGTTAGAGAATTGCCTTTCACCCTGCCAAGTGATCAGCGACATTGTTTGGGATCAACCCTGCCGGATTGGGAGCTAAGGACAACCAACGAGACCTCCTACACACCTGCCGCTCCAGCTGAACTGCAATCAAAGGAGACGCGGCTAGCAAGGTGGAGAGTCTATTCTGAAAATTGTCCACATACAAGCAGCCCCACTCACGTTGAGGGTTAGAAACCATCCAGCACCGCTACCACCACGGAGGACGGACGGGGAGAAGGAAAGCAAACCAGCATCGCTGTGCACGGCGAGGATCTCCCCATCACGTCTGCATCCACGGACACGGTGGTAAGCGGCTCTATTTAGAAACTGTCAGTCTATGGACTTTGCAATTATATGAATGAGAACTGTGGTCCTATGCTAAAGACTGAGTTCTAATACAACGAAGATAAGCAATATTCAATGTTGTGGAAACTGTGTCTTTAAACAGAGAACTGAGTTTTCACCTTGGAAAATCACCGTTTAAACGTTGTGGATACATAAATTATGTTGCATTTTAATCCAGGAGTGTAACTATTAATTGTCTCTGATAGATTTGAGCACTGGATGTCTAAAACAGAGAAATATCATCATTTTTATTATTATAAAATAATTTTTTAGAATGTGCCCCTAATGAGTATGCATACTTAATTTTTTATTATATTGTTGTATGAGATATAACGTTTGTACTAAAATAAACACCAGAGAAGTGAAAAACACGTGTTTTTATTCATATACGCACCTGGAGAAATAGCCCAATCAGTCACTTTTCTTTTTTCTTGAGATATCTTTTAGGGCAGATCTTTCCCCCTTAGACAAATTATCGTTACACAATTGATGAAAATGATGTTCATTAAAAAGAGTGTCCAGATGCCTGGATACTAGATCCAGATAGACCTGGACTGGAGGACAGATCTTGCAATCCGGAAAGAAAGTAGATTTCTTTTTAATTTTGGATGCGTCAAAGGGTTGTAGCATGTGTGGATCTCTTTCACTATCAGTGTCTAGTTCCTCCAGCATTCTTATCATGCTTATCATACTTTGGAGGAAGTAGGCCTGGGCTCCAGAGCAGTGGAGGAGATGCAGAGTGCTGCGGAGAGTGATCCCTGGAGACAACATGACACTGAGAGAAGTACTGGGCAGCGGCAGAGTGAACAGACCTCAGCGCCCGCTGGGAGTGGCGCTCACATACAGATCCCAGCACTATCTGCAAGCAGCATGAGGACACCGTGAGCCTGGAGAGGCACCGCAAAGGTAAATAAGATGTTCTAACACTCCAGATCATGACACTTGGGATGCCACCAGCTCCAGCACAGTAGTGGGCAGGACCAAGAGCTAAGTACCGTGGTACCCCCTTGTGTCACAGTCTCACTCCCCTCATGAAGTGCTCTGGGCTCATATAACGTTTCAAGGTGGTCAGAACCTCCATCAGTCCCACAGGTGGAGCGTAGTATTCCCCCCTTCATCCTGGTGTTTTATCAAAATAGGCCATCTGTAGCTTCAGAGGTGGCACTCGACTGAAGACCACCCCTCTAATGCACATGCGCCATTTTTCCAAATATCACTGGGAAGATGACACTGGCCGAAGAGAAAGCAAAATGCAATGTTCCCTCATGCCTCCCCTGTCCGCCTGGATCTGAACACCCCCCGCCCCCTCCCCCCCCCCCCCCCCACTCCCCCTGCAGAGTGTGCTGGGCCGCATTACAGTCTCTCAAATTTTTAAACCGATATGCACCTTTCACCTCACCTTTTTGAGTTTTCTTGTGTGTCACGTTTTGTGAGGGTTTTGGGTGAGACCCTTATGGGATGCCCTCTCCCCTAGTCTCCAGAGGCTCTCTCCATCTGGGGAGAGTCAAAGATACCTTTTCTAAGGGGCAGGCTTTGGCCAACCCTGGGGAGAAATGGGCGACCCCAAAGTGTGAGACGGTGGGAAGCCTGAAGACCCTTGTCCCCTAAGGAGTCTTTTGGCTCCAGGGTTCAGGGTTTCAAGGGGTTCCTCCGAGCTTCGGCAAGGGAGGATCTGAAAATCCTCTTTTCCCCTCATTGGCTCTTTTGGCTCTGAAGGTTTGGGAAGTTCCATGCCCCCAGCACGAAGTGTAGAAGCCACGCACCTTGTGCTTTATAAAAAATAAAAATAAAGTGCAAACATTAAGTATCGCACAACTGTGTCCATGGGGATTTACAAAGTATTCCGGCTCTTGTTCCCGGGATCTCCAGATAGTATTAGTCGCAGTAACCACTGGTCTACATACCACAAAAGGTCCTGGAGAGTGATCCATAGGATCCCATCCCAGTACTCTCCACACCCTGGTTGTCACCAGACTGCATGGCGATTCCGCCTCAGACGCTGTATGTGTAGTATGAGAGATCACCGCTAGGGGCGCAGTCATACCTCCGCCTCTGACGTTGTATATGCAGTATGTATGGTCACCGCTAGGAGCGCTGTCACACCCTAGCCTCGCAGGCCGCGCAGCTCCGGCCTCTATGATGATGATGATGATGCGGAAGTGACAGTCACTAGTTCCGGACGGTGAGAGGAGACGGAGCGGAAGAAGGTACCGTGTCTGTGCGTTATATGGGGGATAGCACAGTAACATGTCACCTGCTGCGCTGCGTTATACATTGTATATGGGGCGGTGTCAGGGCCGGGAGAATGCTGGTTGCGGGGCGGCGTGTGACAGGGCAGGAGGCTGCAGTGCAGTGTATGGCAGGACAGGAGTATACATTGCAGTGTATTGAAGAGTAGGGGGATTTGGTAGATGCTAGATCCAAGTGGCCAAAGGGACCTATGACGTCAGGGGAGGAGCCACGTCACCAGGGGGAGGGAGTAGGCCAGCGGGATATTTATTCTACTATCCACGCCACCAACTATTACCTTTAGTAACCCGGTGGTGAGCGAGCGAGCCACCGAGCCCAAAGGGTGGCGAGCGTACCTGGAGATGTGGCTCCGCCACCTGGTGACGTCAAAGGTCCATTACCCCACTCCGATTTAGAACCAACCAGGGGTATTTGGGCAGTGTATGGCAGGATGTGGAGTTGCGGGGTGGCAGCGTATGGCATGATGTGGGGCGGCAGCAGCGTATGACAGGACATGGAGATGTGGGGTGGCGGCAGCGTATGCCAGGACGTGCAGATGCGGGGCGGCAGCGTATGTCAGGACGTGGAGATGTGGGGTGGCAGCGTATGGCAGGACGTGGAGATGCGAGGCGGCAGCGTATGGTAGGACGTGGAGATGCGAGGCATCAGCGTATGGTAGGACATGGAGATGTGGGGTGGCGGCAGCGTATATCAGGACGTGGAGATGCGGGGAGGCAGCGTATGGCAGGATGTGGGGTATGAGCATATGGCAGGACGTGGAGATGTGGGGTGGCAGCATATGGCATGGCGTGGAGATGTGGGGTGGCAGTGTATGGCAGGACATGGAGATGTGGGGTGGCAGCATATGGCAGGACGTGGAGATGTGGGGTGGCAGTGTATGGCAGGACATGGAGATGTGGGGTGGCAGCATATGGCAGGGCGTGGAGATGTGGGGTGGCAGCATATGGCAGGGCGTGGAGATGTGGGGTGGCAGCATATGGCAGGAACGTGGAGATGCGGGGTGGCAGTGTATGACAGGACGTGGAGATTGCAGCATATGGCAGGGCGTGGAGATGCTGGGCTGCAGCGTATGGCAGGACGTGGAGATGTGGGGAGGCAGCGTATGGCAGGACGTGGAGATGTGGGGAGGCAGCATATGGCAGGACGTGGAGATGCGGGTGGCAGTGTATGGCAGGACGTGGAGATCCGGGTCTGCAGCATATGGCAGGACGTGCAGATGCGGGGCAGTAGCGTATAGCAGGACGTGCAGATGCGAGGCGGCAGCGTATGGCAGGACGTGCAGGTACGAGGCGGCAGCGTATGGCAGGACGTGCAGATGCGGGGCGGCAGCATATGGCAGGATGTGGGGCGGCAGCGTATGGCAGGACGTGCAGATGCGGGGCGGCAGCGTTTGGCAGGACGTGCAGATGCGGGGCGGCAGTGTATGTCAGGACGTGCAGATGCGGGGCGGCAGCGTTTGGCAGCACATAGAGATATTGAGTTGGATATCACTGTCAACATTTGAAAAATGAATTAGCAGCTCTTCCAACACACCCAGGAGGTGGCTGCCTGGTGTCTTTTTCTGTTTCGGGGTGTTGGCAGTAACCCTGATCCCCAGCCTTCCGCTCAGTTTTATAATCACTTTTCTCTATCGTCCTAAGTGGATGCTGGGGTTCCTGAAAGGACCATGGGGAATAGCGGCTCCGCAGGAGACAGGGCACAAAAGTAAAGCTTTTACAGGTCAGGTGGTGTGCACTGGCTCCTCCCCCCATGACCCTCCTCCAGACTCCAGTTAGATTTTTGTGCCCGGCCGAGAAGGGTGCAATTCTAGGTGGCTCTCATAAAGAGCTGCTTAGAGAGTTTAGCTTAGGTTTTTTATTTTACAGTGATTCCTGCTGGCAACAGGATCACTGCAACGAGGGACAGAGGGGAGAAGAAGTGAACTCACCTGCGTGCAGGATGGATTGGCTTCTTGGCTACTGGACATGAAGCTCCAGAGGGACGATCACAGGTACAGCCTGGATGGTCACCGGAGCCACGCCGCCGGCCCCCTCACAGATGCTGAAGCAAGAAGAGGTCCAGAATCGGCGGCTGAAGACTCCTGCAGTCTTCTTAAGGTAGCGCACAGCACTGCAGCTGTGCGCCATTTTCCTCTCAGCACACTTCACACGGCAGTCACTGAGGGTGCAGGGCGCTGGGGGGGGAGCGCCCTGGGAGGCAAATGAAAACCTTTAAAAAGGCTAAAAATACCTCACATATAGCCCCAGAGGCTATATGGAGATATTTACCCCTGCCTAAATGTACTAAATAGCGGGAGACGAGCCCGCCGGAAAAGGGGCGGGGCCTATCTCCTCAGCACACGGCGCCATTTTCTGTCACAGCTCCGCTGGTCAGGAAGGCTCCCAGGTCTCTCCCCTGCACTGCACTACAGAAACAGGGTATAACAGAGAGGGGGGGCAAAATAAATGGCTATATATATATTAATATAAAAGCAGCTATAAGGGAGCACTTAATCATAAGGCTATCCCTGTCATATATAGCGCTTTTTGGTGTGTGCTGGCAGACTCTCCCTCTGTCTCCCCAAAGGGCTAGTGGGTCCTGTCTTCGTATAGAGCATTCCCTGTGTGTCTGCTGTGTGTCGGTACGTGTGTGTCGACATGTATGAGGACGTTATTGGTGTGGAGGCGGAGCAATTGCCAAATATGAGGATGTCACCTCCTAGGGGGTCGACACCAGAATGGATGCCTTTATTTGTGGAATTACGGGATAGCGTCAACTCGCTTAAGCAGTCGTTTGCCGACATGAGGCGGCCGGACACTCAATTAGTGCCTGTCCAGGCGCCTCAAACACCGTCAGGGGCTGTAAAACGCCCCTTGCCTCAGTCGGTCGACACAGACCCAGACACAGGCACTGATTCCGGTGGTGAAGGTGACGAATCAACCGTATTTTCCAGTAGGGCCACACGTTATATGATTTTGGCAATAAAGGAGATGTTACATTTAGCTGATACTACAGGTACCACTAAACAGGGTATTATGTGGGGTGTGAAAAAACTACCAGTAGTTTTTACCGAATCAGAAGAATTAAATGACGTGTGTGATGAAGCGTGGGGTGCCCCGATAAAAAACTGCTAATTTCAAAGAAGTTATTGGCTTTATACCCTTTCCCGCCAGAGGTTAGGGAGCGCTGGGAAACACCTCCTAGGGTGGACAAAGCGCTAACACGCTTATCAAAACAAGTGGCGTTACCCTCTCCTGAGACGGCCGCACTTAAAGATCCATCAGATAGGAGGATGGAAAATATCCAAAAAGGTATATACACACATGCAGGTGTTATACTACGACCAGCTATTGCGACTGCCTGGATGTGCAGTGCTGGGGTAGTTTGGTCAGAGTCCCTGATCGAAAATATTGATACCCTGGACAGGGACAATATTTTACTGTCGTTAGAACAAATAAAGGATGCATTTCTTTATATGCGTGATGCACAGAGAGATATCTGCACACTGGCATCACGGGTAAGTGCTATGTCCATTTCGGACAGAAGAGCTTTATGGACACGACAGTGGACAGGCGATGCGTAGAGGAGTTATTTGGGGTCGGTCTATCGGATTTGGTGGCCACGGCTACGGCCGGGAAATCCACCTTTCTACCTCAAGTCACTCTCCAACAGAAAAAGGCACCGACCTTTCAACCGCAGCCCTTTCGTTCCTTTAAAAATAAGAGAGCAAAGGGCTATTCATATCTGCCACGAGGCAGAGGACGAGGGAAGAGACAGCAACAGGCAGCTCCTTCCCAGGAACAGAAGCCCTCCCCGGCTTCTACAAAAGCCTCAGCATGACGCTGGGGCTTCGCAAGCGGACTCGGGGGCGGTAGGCGGTCGTCTCAAAAATTACAGCGCGCAGTGGGCTCACTCGCAGGTAAATCCCTGGATCCTGCAGATAATATCTCAGGGGTACAGGTTGAAATTAGAGACAGAGCCACCTCGCCGTTTCCTGAAGTCTGCTTTACCAACGTCCCCCTCAGAAAGGGAGACGGTTTTGGAAGCCATTCACAAGCTGTATTCTCAGCAGGTGATAGTCAAGGTACCTCTTCTACAACAAGGGAAGGGGTATTATTCCACTCTTTTTGTGGTACCGAAGCCGGATGGCTCGGTAAGGCCTATTCTAAATCTGAAGTCCTTGAACCTGTACATAAAGAAGTTCAAGTTCAAGATGGAGTCACTCAGAGCAGTGATAGCGAACCTGGAAGAAGGGGACTTTATGGTATCCTTGGACATCAAGGATGCGTATCTCCACGTTCCAATTACCCCTCACACCAGGGGTACCTCAGGTTCGTTGTACAAAACTGTCACTATCAGTTTCAGACGCTGCCGTTTGGTTTGTCCACGGCACCTCGGGTCTTTACAAAGGTAATGGCCGAGATAATATTTCTTCTTCGAAGAAAAGGCGTATTAATTATCCCATACTTGGACGATCTCCTAATAAGGGCAAGGTCCAGAGAACAGCTAGAGATGGGTTTAGCACTATCTCAAGAGGTGCTAAAGCAGCACGGATGGATTCTGAATATTCCAAAATCCCAATTAATGCCGACAACTCGTCTGCTGTTCCTGGGGATGATTCTGGACACAGTTCAGAAAAAGGTTTTTCTTCCCGAAGAAAAAGCCAAGGAGTTATCTGACCTGGTCAGGAACCTCCTAAAACCAGGAAAGGTGTCTGTACATCAATGCACAAGAGTCCTGGGAAAAAATGGTAGCTTCTTACGAAGCAATCCCTTTCGGCAGATTCCATGCAAAGGGAGCTGCTGGACAAATGGTCAGGGTCGCATCTTCAGATGCACCTGCGGATAACCCTGTCGCCGAGGACAAGGGTATCCCTTCTGTGGTGGTTGCAGGAGGCTCATCTATTGGAGGGCCGCAGATTCGGCATGCAGGATTGGATCCTGGTGACCACGGATGCCAGCCTGAGAGGCTGGGGAGCAGTCACACAGGGAAAAAATTTCCAGGGAGTGTGGTCGAGCCTGAAAAAGTCTCTTCACATAAGCATTCTGGAACTAAGAGCAATCTACAATGCTCTAAGCCAGGCGGAACCTCTGCTTCAAGGAAGACCGGTGTTGATCCAGTCGGACAACATCACGGCAGTCGCCCATGTAAACAGACAGGGCGGCACAAGAAGCAGGAGGGCAATGGCAGAAGCTGCCAGGATCCTTCGCTGGGCGGAGAATCACGTGATAGCACTGTCAGCAGTATTCATCCCGGGCGTGGACAACTGGGAAGCAGACTTCCTCAGCAGACACGACCTTCACCCGGGAGAGTGGGGACTTCATCCAGAAGTTTTCCACATGCTATTAAACCGTTGGGTAAAACCAATGGTGGACATGATGGCGTCTCGCCTCAACAAAACACTGGACAGGTATTGCGCCAGGTCAAGAGATCCGCAGGCAATAGCTGTGGACGCGCTGGTAACACCTTGGGTGTACCAGTCGGTATATGTGTTTCCTCCTCTGCCTCTCATACCAAAGGTATTGAGGATTATACGGCAAAGAGGAGTAAGACTAGTGGCTCCGGATTGGCCAAGAAGGACTTGGTACCCGGAACTTCAAGAGATGATCACGGACGATCCGTGGCCTCTACTTCTGAGAAGGGACCTGCTTCAGCAGGGTCCTTGTCTTTTTCAAGACTTACCGCGGCTGCGTTTGACGGCATGGCGTTTGAATGCCAGATCCTAAAAGGAAAAGGCATTCCAGAAGAAGTCATTCCTACCTTGATAAAGGCAAGGTAGGAAGTCACCGCGAAGCTTTATCGCCGTATTGGGCGAAAATATGTTGCGTGGTGCGAGCAGCGGAGTGCTCCGATGGAGGAATTTCAACTGGGTCGTTTTCCTACATTTCCTGCAATCAGGATTGTCTTTGGGTCTCAAATTGGGATCTATTAAGGTTCAAATTTCGGCCCTATCAATATTCTTCCAAAAAGAATTGGCCTCGGTCCCTGAGGTCCAGATTTTTATCAAAGGAGTACTGCATATACAGCCTCCTGTGGTGCCTAAGGTGGCACCGTGGGATCTAAATGTAGTTTTAGATTTCCTCAAATCCAATTGGTTTGAACCACTAAAGAATGTGGATTTGAAATATCTCACATGGAAAGTGACTATGTTACTGGCCCTGGCTTCGGCCGGGAGAGTATCTGAACTGGCGGCTTTGTTTTATAAAAGCACTTATTTAATTTTCCATTCGACATAGGGCAGAGCTGCGGACGCGTCCGCATTTTCTCCCTAAGGTGGTATCAGCGTTTCACCTGAACCAGCCTATTGTAGTGCCTGCGGCTACAGACGACTTGAAGGACTCCAAGTTGTTGGACGTTGTCAGAGCCTTAAAAATATACATTTAAAGGACGGCTGGAGTCAGAAAATCTGACTCGCTGTTTATACTGTATGCACCCAACAAGTTGGGTGCACCTGCTTCTAAGCAGTCGATTGCTCGTTGGATTTGTAACAAAATTCAACTTGTACATTCTGTGGCAGGCCTGCCACAGCCTAAATCTGTTAAGGCCCATTCCGCAAGGAAGGTGGGCTCATCTTGGGCGGCTGCCCGAGGGGTCTCGGCATTACAACTCTGCCGAGCAGCTACGTGGTCAGGGGAGAACACGTTTGTAAATTTTTGCAAATTTGATACCCTGGCAAAGGAGGACCTGGAGTTCTCTCATTCGGTGCTGCAGAGTCATCCGCACTCTCCCGCCCGTTTGGGAGCTTTGGTATAATCCCCATGGTCCTTTCAGGAACCCCAGCATCCACTTAGGACGATAGAGAAAATAAGAATTTACTTACCGATAATTCTATTTCTCGGAGTCCGTAGTGGATGCTGGGCGCCCATCCCAAGTGCGGATTATCTGCAATACTTGTACATAGTTATTGTTAACTAATTCGGGTTATTGTTTAGGAAGCCATCTTTCAGAGGCTCCTCTGTTATCATACTGTTAACTGGGTTTAGATCACAAGTTGTACGGTGTGATTGGTGTGGCTGGTATGAGTCTTACCCGGGATTCAAAATCCTCCCTTATTGTGTACGCTCGTCCGGGCACAGTACCTAACTGGAGTCTGGAGGAGGGTCATGGGGGGAGGAGCCAGTGCACACCACCTGACCTGTAAAAGCTTTACTTTTGTGCCCTGTCTCCTGCGGAGCCGCTATTCCCCATGGTCCTTTCAGGAACCCCAGCATCCACTACGGACTCCGAGAAATAGAATTATCGGTAAGTAAATTCTTATTTTACATTGCAAGATGGGTTTAAAGTTTTCCTTCTGTTATCAATGTTGCTCTTCCAAGGCTGCTTATGCAGCAATCTGCGTCCGTCTCCGAATAACCCTCCATGTCTGTAGGCAGTATGGGGTCTGACCTGGAGTTCCATAGGGTTTCACTGTGCTTTGAGGGTGTTTTAAGAATTGCAGTGTTTTTCTGGTACCGATCAGCTGTGTTTCCGGCTAAGCTGTCACAGTGGGGTCTGTATTTGTTGCCCTGGCTCTGGTTCAGTGTGTTTAAGGGTAGTGATGCCATCTAGTGTGGAATCCGTATCACTGCAGTTTCTCTATCGTCCTAGTGGATGCTGGGGTTCCTGAAAGGACCATGGGGAATAGCGGCTCCGCAGGAGACAGGGCACAAAAAGTAAAGCTTTTCCAGATCAGGTGGTGTGCACTGGCTCCTCCCCCTATGACCCTCCTCCAGACTCCAGTTAGATTTTTGTGCCCGGCCGAGAAGGGTGCAATCTAGGTGGCTCTCCTAAAGAGCTGCTTAGAAAAAGTTTAGCTTAGGTTTTTTATTTTACAGTGAGTCCTGCTGGCAACAGGATCACTGCAACGAGGGACTGAGGGGAGAAGAAGTGAACTCACCTGCGTGCAGGATGGATTGGCTTCTTGGCTACTGGACATCAGCTCCAGAGGGACGATCACAGGTACAGCCTGGATGGTCACCGGAGCCGCGCCGCCGGCCCCCTTGCAGATGCTGAAGTCAGAAGAGGTCCAAAATCGGCGGCTGAAGACTCCTGCAGTCTTCTAAAGGTAGCGCACAGCACTGCAGCTGTGCGCCATTTTCCTCTCAGCACACTTCACACGCAGTCACTGAGGGTGCAGGGCGCTGGGGGGGGCGCCCTGGGAGGCAAATGTAACCTATATAAAGGCTAAAAATACCTCACATATAGCCCCCAGAGGCTATATGGAGATATTTAACCCCTGCCTGGATTCACTAAATAGCGGGAGACGAGCCCGCCAAAAAAGGGGCGGGGCCTATCTCCTCAGCACACGGCGACATTTCCTCTCACAGCTCCGCTGGTCAGGACGGCTCCCAGGTCTCTCCCCTGCACTGCACTACAGAAGCAGGGTAAAACAGAGAGGGGGGGCAAATTTATGGCGATATTTTTATATATATATAAAGCAGCTATAAGGGAGCACTTATTATAAGGCTATCCCTGTTATATATAGCGCTTTTGGTGTGTGCTGGCAAACTCTCCCTCTGTCTCCCCAAAGGGCTAGTGGGTCCTGTCTTCGTTAGGAGCATTCCCTGTGTGTCTGCTGTGTGTCGGTACGTGTGTGTCGACATGTATGAGGACGATATTGGTGTGGAGGCGGAGCAATTGCCAAATATGAGGATGTCATCCCCTAGGGAGTCGACACCAGAATGGATGCCTTTATTTATGGAACTACGGGATAGTGTCAACACGCTAAAGCAGTCGTTTGACGACATGAGACGGCCGGACAATCAATTAGTGCCTGTCCAGGCGACTCAAACACCGTCAGGGGCTGTAAAACGCCCTTTGCCTCAGTCGGTCGACACAGACCCAGACACAGGCACTGACTCCAGTGGTGACGGTGACGAATCAACCGTATTTTCCAGTAGGGCCACACGTTATATGATTTTGGCAATGAAGGAGGCGTTACATTTAGCTGATACTACAGGTACCACTAAACAGGGTATTATGTGGGGTGTGAAAAAACTACCTATAGTTTTTCCTGAATCAGAAGAATTAAATGACGTGTGTAATGAAGCGTGGGTTGCTCCTGATAAAAAGCTGATAATTTCAAAGAAATTATTGGCATTATACCCTTTCCCGCCAGAGGTTAGGGAGCGCTGGGAAACATCTCCTAGGGTGGACAAGGCGCTAACACGCTTATCTAAACAAGTGGCGTTACCCTCTCCTGAGACGGCCGCACTTAAAGATCCATCAGATAGGAGGATGGAAAATATCCAAAAAAGTATATACACACATGCAGGTGTTATACTACGACCAGCTATAGCGACTGCCTGGATGTGCAGTGCTGGGGTAGTTTGGTCAGAGTCCCTGATTGAAAATATTGATACCCTGGACAGGGACAATATTTTACTGTCGTTAGAACAAATAAAGGATGCATTTCTTTATATGCGTGATGCACAGAGGGATATCTGCACACTGGCATCACGGGTAAGTGCTATGTCCATTTCGGCCAGAAGAGCTTTATGGACGCGACAGTGGACAGGCGATGCGGATTCAAAACGGCATATGGAAGTTTTGCCGTATAAAGGGGAGGAGTTATTTGGAGTCGGTCTATCAGATTTGGTGGCCACGGCTACAGCCGGGAAATCCACCTTTCTACCTCAAGTCACTCCCCAACAGAAAAAGGCACCGACTTTTCAACCGCAGCCCTTTCGTTCCTTTAAAAATAAGAGAGCAAAGGGCTATTCATATCTGCCACGAGGCAGAGGTCGAGGGAAGAGACAGCAACAGGCAGCTCCTTCCCAGGAACAGAAGCCCTCCCCGGCTTCTACAAAAGCCTCAGCATGACGCTGGGGCTTCTCAAGCGGACTCGGGGACGGTGGGCGGTCGTCTCAAAAATTACAGCGCGCAGTGGGCTCACTCGCAAGTAGATCCCTGGATCCTGCAGATAATATCTCAGGGGTACAGGTTGGAATTAGAGACAGATCCACCTCGCCGTTTCCTGAAGTCTGCTTTACCAACGTCCCCCTCCGAAAGGGAGACGGTTTTGGAAGCCATTCACAAGCTGTACTCTCAGCAGGTGATAGTCAAGGTACCTCTTCTACAACAAGGGAAGGGGTATTATTCCACTCTTTTTGTGGTACCGAAGCCGGATGGCTCGGTAAGGCCTATTCTAAATCTGAAGTCCTTGAACCTGTACATAAAGAAGTTCAAGTTCAAAATGGAGTCACTCAGAGCAGTGATAGCGAACCTGGAAGAGGGGGATTTTATGGTATCCTTGGACATCAAGGATGCGTATCTCCACGTTCCAATTTACCCCTCACACCAGGGGTACCTCAGGTTCGTTGTACAAAACTGTCACTATCAGTTTCAGACGCTGCCGTTCGGATTGTCCACGGCACCTCAGGTCTTTACAAAGGTAATGGCCGAGATGATGATTCTTCTTCGAAGAAAAGGCATATTAATTATCCCATACTTGGACGATCTCCTAATAAGAGCAAGGTCCAGAGAACAGCTAGAGATGGGATTAGCACTGTCTCAAGAAGTGCTAAAACAGCACGGGTGGATTCTGAATATTCCAAAATCCCAGTTAATGCCGACAACTCGTCTGCTGTTCCTAGGGATGATTCTGGACACGGTTCAGAAAAAGGTTTTTCTCCCGGAGGAAAAAGCCAAGGAGTTATCCGAGCTTGTCAGGAACCTCCTAAAACCAGGAAAGGTGTCTGTACATCAATGCACAAGAGTCCTGGGAAAAATGGTGGCTTCTTATGAAGCAATTCCATTCGGCAGATTCCACGCAAGAATTTTCCAAAGGGATCTGTTGGACAAATGGTCAGGGTCGCATCTTCAGATGCACCTGCGGATAACCCTGTCTCCAAGGACAAGGGTGTCTCTTCTGTGGTGGTTGCAGAGTGCTCATCTATTGGAGGGCCGCAGATTCGGCATACAGGATTGGATCCTGGTGACCACGGACGCCAGCCTGAGAGGCTGGGGAGCAGTCACACAAGGAAGAAACTTCCAGGGAGTATGGACGAGCCTGGAAACGTCTCTTCACATAAACATTCTGGAACTAAGAGCAATCTACAATGCTCTAAGCCAGGCAGAACCTCTGCTTCAGGGAAAACCGGTGTTGATCCAGTCGGACAACATCACGGCAGTCGCCCATGTGAACAGACAGGGCGGCACAAGAAGCAGGAGTGCAATGGCAGAAGCTGCAAGGATTCTTCGCTGGGCAGAGAATCATGTGATAGCACTGTCAGCAGTGTTCATCCCGGGAGTGGACAACTGGGAAGCAGACTTCCTCAGCAGACACGATCTTCACCCGGGAGAGTGGGGACTTCATCCAGAAGTCTTCCACATGCTGGTAACCCGTTGGGAAAGACCAATGGTGGACATGATGGCGTCTCGCCTCAACAAAAAACTGGACAGGTATTGCGCCAGGTCAAGAGATCCGCAGGCAATAGCTGTGGACGCGCTGGTAACGCCTTGGGTGTACCAGTCGGTGTATGTGTTTCCTCCTCTGCCTCTCATACCAAAAGTATTGAGAATTATACGGCAAAGAGGCGTAAGAACGATACTAGTGGTTCCGGATTGGCCAAGAAGGACTTGGTACCCGGAACTTCAAGAGATGATCACGGAAGATCCGTGGCCTCTACCTCTAAGGAGGGACTTGCTTCAGCAGGGTCCCTGTCTGTTTCAAGACTTACCGCGGCTGCGTTTGACGGCATGGCGGTTGAACGCCGGATCCTAAAGGAAAAAGGCATGCCGGAAGAAGTCATTCATACTTTGATTAAAGCAAGGAAGGAAGTAACCGTGCAACATTATCACCGAATTTGGCGAAAATATGTTGCGTGGTGCGAAGATCGGAGTGCTCCGACGGAGGAATTTCAACTGGGTCGATTCCTACATTTCCTGCAATCAGGATTGTCTATGGGTCTCAAATTGGGATCTATTAAGGTTCAAATTTCGGCCCTGTCGATTTTCTTTCAAAAAGAATTGGCTTCAGTCCCTGAAGTCCAGACCTTTGTTAAGGGAGTGCTGCATATACAGCCTCCTGTGGTGCCTCCAGTGGCACCGTGGGATCTCAATGTGGTTTTGGACTTTCTAAAATCTCATTGGTTTGAACCACTAAAAAAGGTGGATTTGAAATATCTCACATGGAAAGTGACCATGCTTCTAGCCCTGGCTTCGGCCAGGAGAGTGTCAGAACTGGCAGCTTTATCTTACAAAAGCCCATATCTGATTTTCCATTCGGACAGGGCAGAACTGCGGACTCGTCCGCATTTTCTCCCTAAGGTGGTGTCAGCATTTCATCTGAACCAGCCTATTGTAGTGCCTGCGGCTACAAGTGACTTGGAGGACTCCAAGTTACTGGACGTTGTCAGAGCATTAAAAATATATATTGCAAGGACAGCTGGAGTCAGAAAATCTGACTCGTTGTTTATATTGTATGCACCCAACAAGATGGGTGCTCCTGCGTCTAAGCAGACGATTGCTCGTTGGATCTGTAGCACAATCCAACTTGCACATTCTGTGGCAGGCCTGCCACAGCCTAAATCTGTAAAGGCCCACTCCACAAGGAAGGAGGGGTCTCGGCATTACAACTTTGCCGAGCAGCTACGTGGTCAGGGGAGAACACGTTTGTAAAATTTTACAAATTTGATACTCTGGCTAAGGAGGACCTGGAGTTCTCTCATTCGGTGCTGCAGAGTCATCCGCACTCTCCCGCCCGTTTGGGAGCTTTGGTATAATCCCCATGGTCCTTTCAGGAACCCCAGCATCCACTAGGACGATAGAGAAAATAAGATTTTACTTACCGATAAATCTATTTCTCGGAGTCCGTAGTGGATGCTGGGCGCCCATCCCAAGTGCGGATTATCTGCAATAATTGTACATAGTTATTGTTAACAAATTCGGGTTATTGTTGAAGGAAGCCATCTTTCAGAGGCTCCGCTGTTATCATACTGTTAACTGGGTTTAGATCACAAGTTGTACGGTGTGATTGGTGTGGCTGGTATGAGTCTTACCCGGGATTCAAAATCCTCCCTTATTGTGTACGCTCGTCCGGGCACAGTACCTAACTGGAGTCTGGAGGAGGGTCATAGGGGGAGGAGCCAGTGCACACCACCTGATCTGGAAAAGCTTTACTTTTTGTGCCCTGTCTCCTGCGGAGCCGCTATTCCCCATGGTCCTTTCAGGAACCCCAGCATCCACTACGGACTCCGAGAAATAGATTTATCGGTAAGTAAAATCTTATTTTCTCTTCCGTCCACAGACATGGGGAGTTACTAAGGAAAACAGGTTACGTAAATGAACATGTGATGTAACCTATAAACAGTACAAAAAATACTCTGACTATAGAGTGTCTATTACTATACACGGGATTTGCTGATCCGTTCCTTCACTCTTTATTATTGAACTTACTAAAAAATTGTAGCAGTGTTAAGGACCCTACACATTGCGTGATCCGCCGATGGGCGACCCGGCGGCGGGGGGGAGGTGACGGGGGGAAGAGTGAAGTTTCTTCACTCCCCCGTCACCCGGCTCCATAGCAGTGCAGGCAAATATGGACGAGATCGTCCATATTGGCCTACACGCACAAGCAACGGGGCACCAGCGATAAATGAGTGCGGGCCGCGCATCGTTCATCATTGGTGCCTCCACACTGAACGATATGAACGGTATCTCGTTCATTAATGAACAAGATCGTTCATATCTTTCACTCATATCGCCCAGTGTGTAGGGTCTATTAGTACATTTTTCTCCAATCATTTATACATTTTCGGTGAAGAAAACAAACCCCAAACTCTTATCCTGTGTTTTTTTCCCCCCCTTCTACTAAAAGGTGATGCCACAAACAAATCCAGCTGTTTTTGTAAATGTCCCCAGTTGGCTGTCAAGATTAGTTTTTACAATGTGCTTTTCCCTGCAGACCAGCAGCCATGGTGTGTATCCCCTGCATTGTCATTCCAGTCCTCCTGTGGGTCTACAAGAAGTTCTTGGAGCCCATCGTGTACCCTTTCATATCTCCATTTATCAACCGAATCTGGCCAAAGAAATGTGTACAGAGCGCTCCGGCCTCCGCCAGCAAGGAGAAGGCAGAGTGTAATGGCAGCAGTGAGGTATGTATATGCTGTGTGTACTAGTTACAGAGTGTACCAGTACCTCTCTATCCTGCTTCTAGTCTCATATCTCTCCTCTTATACCCTCACACATCAGCTGAGACCTGTCTGCTGTACTAATCCCAAACTCAACCAACAGTGAGAGGGATTAAAGAGGTTGCCCATAGCAACCCGTCTGTTTCTGGCTAGCATTATCAAGTATGTTCCATTAATGATAGGCAGAAGGCCGTTGATACATCTCTCCCTTATTCCAAGAGAAAAATTATGAGCCAAACGTTCTCTCTAATTACAGCCCCAGTGCTCGGCTTCCATCCCCCTCTAAGGGGTCAATTCTATTCGGCAACTAAAGAATAGCGCCGGGAATTAGCTCCCGACGCTATTCAATTCTGCTACTAGTTGCCCGCAATTGTCGGGAATTCTTCTCTCATCCCCGGGGGATGAGAGAATAAACCCGACAAAAGTGCTGCCTCGCGGCCGGCGCGAGGCTGATTCTGTCGGGAATCAGCCTCGCGCCGGGTAGTTAAGTCGGAGAATGCCCGTTCTCCCGACAAAACTACCTGTTAAGTCGGCGAGAACGGGACATCGCCGACTTAACTTTAGCTGAATTGAATAGCGTCGGGAGCTAATTCCCGGCGCTATTCTTTAGTTGCCGAATAGAATTGACCCCATAGTTACTGGAGACTTTCCTGCGGTCGCCTCACACTACCTACTAGACCCACTTGAATCCGGCGTTTGCTCCAAACACTCCACAGAGAGCACTAATTAAGGTGGTGAATGATCTGGTTACTGCTGAGTCCAATGCCCATTACTTCTTATTCTACTGGATCTCTCTCCTTATATGAACACTACACTCCCCAGGTCTTCAGGACATTTTCCTTTCCTGGTTCTTCTCCTTCTTATCACATCGCTCGGTCAGTGTTTCTCTGTATCCACTTCCTCTTCGCTTCCCCTATCAATTAGAGACCGCAAGGCTCAGTCTTAGGACCTCTGCTTTTCTCTATCTACACCACCTCTCCTGGAGAACTCACCGGCTCTTGTAGTTTCTTTATCATCTCATGTGGTTGATACCTAAAACTACCTAACCTCTCCCGGGGGTATATTTACTAAAGTGCAGCTTTTCAGAAGTGGAGGTGTTGCCCATGGCAACCAAATCATATTCTAGCTACTATCTTCTAGAAAGTGCTAATTAAATCTTAAATAGAATCTGCTTGGTTGCTATGGGCAACATCGGTACATCGGAAAACTTGCACTTCAGTAAATATACCCCCTGATCTCTCAACATCTGTGGTGGCCCGTGTCACTGAGGGGCAGATGTATTAGGTAATAAAGGGAAGAAAAGTAAAGAAAAAGTGACCTTTGTTGGGAGCACTCACTCTTGGAAACAATGTTAGTTTAATTTATGCGTAATAATGTGAATATGAGAAAATTAAAACGTAACCTTTAATTATATTAAAGTAAAATAAGAGTACACCAGAATTTCTTACTGTGTTTAAAAATATGGTTAAACAATGTAAACCATCGGTTTGAAACTAAGACTGTGAATATATAGATGAATAAATAAGGCAAAAAAATACCAAGCCCTCCAGGTATTGATTTCTAAGGTTAGTGCAATAGCCGATGTATTGCCATCAGAAAAACCTACAACACCTGGTATTCCTTAGTGGTCAACCACCTAAGTACTGACCAGGCCCAACACCGTGTTGCTTCCAAGATCAGACGAGATTGGGCATGTGCGGTGTGGTATGGTAGTAGATTTAAGGTTGATAAGGCAAAACCCTGCAGCTGGTATGCAGCTATTAGGTACACCATAAGCCTGGTTGTTATGATGGGCAGATGATCTCTTAATAGAGAAACATATGTTTGACCGTCATTGCACCAAATTGTACCCCAAATGTATAGGTATACGGAGGTTTAAATCATATGGTCAATGAGTTTTGCCAACAGGAACCGCCTGTATGTTGCTTTTTGTGCTGTGCAACATCATTAAGAATGGGTTTTTATCGTTTGATAAGGCAAAGATAAACCCTTTGTTACACTGAGGACATGCCAACAAAATTAGTAAACATCCAAGCATAAATATGTTTGAAGGACGGTCCCCAGGCTCTCCCCTGCGGTATACAGGTGCAATAGAGGGTAAAAAGAGAGGGGGGGCACATAAATTTAGGCGCAGAAATATATTTAACAGCAGCTACAGGGTAAACACTAAGGTACAGTGTAATCCCTGGGTTATATAGCGCTGGGGTGTGTGCTGGCATACTCTCTCTCTGTCTCCCCAAAAGCCTTTGTGGGGTCCTGTCCTCAGTCAGAGCATTCCCTGTGTGTGTGCTGTGTGTCGGTACGCCTGTGTCGACATGTTTTATGAGAAAGGATACGTGGAGGCAGAACAAGTGCAGCTGAGTGTGGTGTCGCCGCCGACGGTGCCGACACCTGATTGGATGGATATGTGGAAGGTGTTAAATGATAATGTAAACTCCTTGCATAACAGATTGGATAAAACTGTAACCATGGGACAGTCAGGGTCTCAACCCATGCCTGATCCTACAGCGCAGAGGCCGTCAGGGTCTCAAAAGCGCACACTATCACAGATAGTTGACACAGATGTCGACACGGAATCGGACTCCAGTGTCGATGACGATGAGGCAAAGTTGCAGCCTAAAATGACTAAAGCCATCCGCTACATGATTGTAGCAATGAAGGATGTATTACACATTTCTGAGGAAAATCCTGTCCCTGACAAGAGGATTTATATGTATGGGGAGAAAAAGCATGAAGTGACTTTTCCCCCTTCACATGAATTAAATTAATTATGTGAAAAAGCGTGGGATTCCCCTGACAGGAAGGTGATAGTTTCCAAGAGATTGCTGATGGCGTATCCTTTCCCGCCAACGGACAGGTTACGCTGGGAATCCTCCCCTAGGGTAGACAAGGCGTTGACACGCTTGTCTAAGAAGGTGGCCCTGCCGTCTCAGGATACGGCCGCCCTAAAGGATCCTGCGGATAGAAAGCAGGAAGCTATCCTGAAGTCTGTTTACACACATTCTGGCACACTGCTGAGGCCAGCAATTGCTTCGGCCTGCATGTGTAGTGCTGTAGCAGCATGGACAGATACTCTGTCTGAGGAGATAGATACCCTGGACAGGGACACTGTTCTACTGACCCTGGCACATATCAAGGACGCTGTCCTATATATGCGGGATGCCCAGAGGGACATTTGCCTGCTGGGCTCTAGAGTAAACGCAATGTCCATTTCTGCCAGAAGGGTCTTATGGACTCTGCAATGGACAGGGGATACCGACTCTAAAAAACACATGGAGGTTTTACCTTATAAGGGTGAGGAATTGTTTGGGGACGGTCTCTCGGACCTAGTTTCCACAGCTACGAAGTCAAATTTCTTGCCTTATGTCCCTCCACAGCCTAAGAAAGCACCGTATTACCAAATGCAGTCCTTTCGTTCTCAGAGGAGCAAGAAGGTCAGAGTTGCGTCCTTTCTTGCCAGAGGCAGGGGTAGAGGAAAAAAGCTGCACCATACAGCTAGTTCCCATGAACAAAAGTCTTCCCCGGCTTCCACTAAATCCACCGCATGTATTATATATTGTTTCTCTAACGTCCTAAGTGGATGCTGGGGACTCCGTAAGGACCATGGGGAATAGCGGCTCCGCAGGAGACTGGGCACATCTAAAGAAAGCTTTAGGACTATCTGGTGTGCACTGGCTCCTCCCCCTATGAGCCTCCTCCAAGCCTCAGTTAGATCTCTGTGCCCGAACGAGAAGGGTGCACACTAGGGGCTCTCCTGAGCTTCTTAGTGAAAGTTTTAGATTAGGTTTTTTATTTTCAGTGAGACCTGCTGACAACAGGCTCACTGCATCGAGGGACTAAGGGGAGAAGAAGCGAACTCACCTGCGTGCAGAGTGGATTGGGCTTCTTAGGCTACTGGACATTAGCTCCAGAGGGACGATCACAGGCCCAGCTTGGATGGGTCCCAGAGCCGCGCCGCCGGCCCCCTTACAGAGCCAGAAGGCAGAAGAGGTCCGGAAAATCGGCGGCAGAAGACGTCCTGTCTTCAATAAGGTAGCGCACAGCACTGCAGCTGTGCGCCATTGCTCTCAGCACACTTCACACTTCGGTCACTGAGGGTGCAGGGCGCTGGGGAGGGCGCCCTGAGACGCAATAAAAACACCTTGGATGGCAAAAAAAATGCATCACATATAGCTCCTGGGCTATATGGATGCATTTAACCCCTGCCAGAATCTATAAAAAAGCAGGAGAAAAGTCCGCGAAAAAGGGGCGGAGCCTATCTCCTCAGCACACTGGCGCCATTTTCCCTCACAGCTCCGTTGGAGGGAAGCTCCCTGTCTCTCCCCTGCAGTCACTACACTACAGAAAGGGTTAAAAAAAGAGAGGGGGGCACTAATTAGGCGCAGTATTAACTATACAGCAGCTATAAGGGGAAAAACACTTTTATATAAGGTTATCCCTGTATATATATATATATATAGCGCTCTGGTGTGTGCTGGCAAACTCTCCCTCTGTCTCCCCAAAGGGCTAGTGGGGTCCTGTCCTCTATCAGAGCATTCCCTGTGTGTGTGCTGTATGTCGGTACTTTTGTGTCGACATGTATGAGGAGAAAAATGATGTGGAGACGGAGCAGATTGCCTGTAATAGTGATGTCACCCCCTAGGGGGTCGACACCTGAGTGGATGAACTGTTGGAAGGAATTACGTGACAGTGTCAGCTCTGTATAAAAGACAGTGGTTGACATGAGACAGCCGGCTACTCAGCTTGTGCCTGTCCAGACGTCTCATAGGCCGTCAGGGGCTCTAAAGCGCCCGTTACCTCAGATGGCAGATATAGACGCCGACACGGATACTGACTCCAGTGTCGACGGTGAAGAGACTAATGTGACTTCCAGTAGGGCCACACGTTACATGATTGAGGCAATGAAAAATGTTTTACACATTTCTGATAATACGAGTACCACCAAAAAAGGGGTATTATGTTCGGTGAGGAAAAACTACCTGTAGTTTTCCTGAATCTGAGAAATTAAATGAGGTGTGTGATGATGCGTGGGTTTCCCCCGATAACAACGGATAATTTCTAAAATGTTATTGGCATTATATCCTTTCCCGCCAGAGGTTAGGGTGCGTTGGGAAACACCCCCTAGGGGGGATAAAGCGCTCACACGCTTGTAAGGGCTCTACCTTCGCCCGAGATGGCCGCCCTTAAGGATCCTGCTGATAGAAAGCAGGAGGGTATCCTAAAAGGTATTTACGCACATACTGGTGTTATACTGCGACCAGCAATCGCCTCAGCCTGGATGTGCAGTGCTGGGTTGGCGTGGTCGGATTCCCTGACTGAAAATATTGATACCCTAGATAGGGACAGTATATTTTTGCCTATAGAGCATTTAAAAGATGCATTTTTATATATGCGTGATGCACAGCGGAATATTTGCCGACTGGCATCAAGTCTAAGCGCGTTGTCCATTTCTACCAGTAGAGGGTTATGGACACGTCAGTGGTCAGGTGATGCGTATTCCAAACGGCATTTGGAAGTATTGCTTTATTAAGGGAGGAGTTATTTGGGGTCGGTCTTTCAGACCTGGTGGCCACGGCAACAGCTGGGAATTCCACGTTTGTACCCCAGGTCGCCTCTCAACATGAGAAGACGCCATATTATCAGGCGCAGTCTTTTCGTGGACAAGCGGGCAAAAGGTTCCTCATTTCTGCCCCGTGACAGAGGGAGAGGAAAAAGGCTGCAGAAATCAGCCAGTTCCCAGGAACAGAAACCCTCTCCCGCCTCTGCCAAGCCCTCAGTATACGCTGGGGCTTTACAAGCAGAATCAGGCACGGTGGGGGGCCCGTCTCAATGAATTTCAGCGTGCAGTGGGCTCACTCGCAAGTAGACCCCTGGATCCTTCAGGTGATATCTCAGGGGTACAAATTAGAATTCGAGACGTCTCCCCCTCGCCGTTTCCTAAAGTCGGCTTTACCGATGTCTCCTTCTGACAGGGAGACAGTTTTGGAAGCCATTCACAAGCTGTATTCCCAGCAGGTGATAATCAAGATACCCCTCCTGCAACAGGGAACGGGGTATTATTCCACACTGTTGTGGTACCGAAGCCGGACGGCTCGGTGAGACCGATTCTAAATCTAAAATCTTTGAACACTTACGTACAGAGGTTCAAATTCAAGATTGAGTCACTCAGAGCAGTGATTGCGAACCTGGAAGAAGGGGACTACATGATGTCTCGGGACATCAAGGATGCTTACCTTCATGTCAAAATTTACCCTTCTCACCAAGGGTACCTCAGGTTTAGGGTACAGAACTGTCACTATCAGTTCAGACGCTGCCGTATGGATGGTACACGGCACCCCGGGTCTTTACCAAGGTAATGGCCGAAATGATGATATTCCTTCGAAGGAAGTGAATTTTAGTTATCCCTTCCTTGGACAATTCCCTGATAAGGGTAAGATCCAGGGAACAGTTGGAGGTCGGTGTAGCACTATCTCAGGTAGTGTTGCGGCAGCACGATTGGATTCTCAATATTCCAAAATCGCACCTGGTTCCGACGACGTGTCTTCTGTTCCTAGGGATGATCCTGGACACAGTCCAGAAAAAGGTGTTTCTCCCGGAGGAGAAAGCCAGGGAGTTATCAGAGCTAGTCAGGAACCTCCTAAAACCGAGCCAAGTCTCAGTGCATCAATGCACAAGGGTTCTGGGTAAAATGGTGGCTTCCTACGAAGCAATCCCATTCGGCAGATTCCACGCAAGAACCTTCCAGTGGGACCTGCGGGACAAATGGTCCGGATCGCATCTTCAGATGCATCAGCGGATAACCCTGTCACCAAGGACAAGGGTGTCCATCCTGTGGTGGTTGCAGAGTGCTCATCTTCTAGAGGGCCGCAGATTAGGCATTCAGGACTGGGTCCTGGTGACCACTGATGCCAGCCTGCAAGGCTGGGGAGCAGTCACACAGGGAAGGAATATCCAGGGCTTATGGTCAAGCCTGGAGACATCACTTCACATAAATATCCTGAAGCTAAGGGACATTTACAATGCTCTAAGCTTAGCAAGACCTCTGCTTCAAGGTCAGCCGGTGTTGATCCAGTCGGACAACATTACGGCAGTCACCCACGTAAACAGACAGGGTGGCACAAGAAGCAGGAGGGCAATGGCAGAAGCTGCAAGGATTCTTCGCTGGGCGGAAAATCATGTGATAGCACTGTCAGCAGTATTCATTCCGGGAGTGGACAACTGGGAAGCAGACTTCCTCAGCACGACCTCCACCCGGGAGAGTGGGGACTTCACCCAGAAGTCTTCCACATGATTAAAAACTCGACAGGTATTGCGCCAGGTCCAGGGACCCTCAGGCAATAAGCTGTAGACGCTCTGGTAACACCGTGGGTGTACCAGTCAGGGTATGTGTTCCCTCCTCTGCCTCTCATACCCAAGGTACTGAGATTGATAAGATGGAGAGGAGTAAGCACTATATTCGTGGTTCCGGATTGGCCAAGAAGGACTTGGTAACCGGAACTTCAAGAGATGCTCACGGAGGATCCGTGGCCTCTACCTCTAAGAAGGGACCTGCTCCAGCAAGGACCCTGTCTGTTCCAAGACTTACCGCGGCTGCGTTTGACGGCATGGCGGTTGAACGCCGGATCCTGAAGGAAAAAAGGCATTCCGGATGAAGTCATCCCTATCCTGATCAAAGCCAGGAAGGATGTAACCGCAAAAACATTATCACCGCAATTGGCAGAAGAATTTCAACTGGGTCGATTCCTACATTTCCTGCAAACAGGAGTGTCTATGGGCCTGAAATTGGGGTCCATTAAGGTTCAAATTTCGGCCCTGTCAATTTTCTTCCAAAAAGAACTAGCTTCAGTCCCTGAAGTTCAGACGTTTGTAAAAGGGGTACTGCATATACAGCCTCCTTTTGTGCCTCCAGTGGCACTTTGGGATCTCAATGTAGTTTTGGGTTCCAAAAGTCACATTGGTTTGAACCACTTAAATCTGTGGAGTTAAAATATCTCACATGGAAAGTGGTCATGCTGTTGGCCCTGGCCTGGGCCAGGCGTGTGTCAGAATTGGCGGCTTTATCCTGAAAAAGCCCTTATCTGATTTTCCATTCGGACAGGGCGGAATTGAGGACTCGTCCTCAGTTTCTCCCCAAGGTGGTTTCAGCGTCTCACCTGAACCAACCTATTGGTGGTGCCTGCGGCTACTAGGGACTTGGAGGCCTCCAAGTTGCTAGACGTTGTCAGTGCCCTGAAAATATATGTTTCCAGGACGGCTGGAGTCAGGAAATCTGACTCGCTGTTTATCCTGTGTGCACCCAACAAGCTGGGTGCTCCTGCTTCTAAGCAGACTATTGCTCGTTGGATTTGTAGTACAATTCAGCTTGCACATTCTGTGGCAGGCCTGCCACAGCCAAAAATCTGTAAATGCCCACTCCACAAGGAAGGTGGGCTCATCTTGGGCGGCTGCCCGAGGGGTCTCGGCTTTACAACTTTGCCGAGCAGCTACTTGGTCAGGAGCAAATACGTTTGTAAAATTCTACAAAATTGATATCCTGGCTGAGGAGGACCTGGAGTTCTCTCATTTGGTGCTGCAGAGTCATCCGCACTCTCCCGCCCGTTTGGGAGCTTTGGTATAATCCCCATGGTCCTTACGGAGTCCCCAGCATCCACTTAGGACGTTAGAGAAAATAAGAATTTACTTACCGATAATTCTATTTCTCATAGTCCGTAGTGGATGCTGGGCGCCCATCCCAAGTGCGGATTGTCTGCAATACTTGTACATAGTTATTGTTACAAAAATCGGGTTATTATTGTTGTGAGCCATCTTTCAGAGGCTCCTCTGTTATCATGCTGTTAACTGGGTTCAGATCACAGGTTATACGGTGTGATTGGTGTGGCTGGTATGAGTCTTACCCGGGATTCAAAATCCTTCCTTATTGTGTACGCTCGTCCGGGCACAGTATCCTAACTGAGGCTTGGAGGAGGGTCATAGGGGGAGGAGCCAGTGCACACCAGATAGTCCTAAAGCTTTCTTTAGATGTGCCTAGTCTCCTGCGGAGCCGCTATTCCCCATGGTCCTTACGGAGTCCTCAGCATCCACTACGGACTATGAGAAATAGAATTATCGGTAAGTAAATTCTTATTTTTAACTTATTTTTCCGTCATACATTTATTTCTCTGACGTCCTAGTGGATGCTGGGAACTCCGAAAGGTCCAAGGGGAATAGCGGGCTCCGAAGGAGGCTGGGCACTCTAGAAAGATTTAGGACTACCTGGTGTGCACTGGCTCCTCCCACTATGACCCTCCTCCAAGCCTCAGTTAGATTTTGTGCCCGGCCGAGGTTGGATGCACACTAGGGGCTCTCCTGAGTTCTTAAAAGAAAGATAGTCTTAGGTTTTTTATTTTCAGTGAGACCTGCTGGCGAGGGACTAAGGGGAGAAGAAGCGAACTCGCCTGCTTGCAGCCGGATTGGGCTTCTTAGGCTACTGGACACCATTAGCTCCAGAGGGATCGACCGCAGGCCCAGCCTTGATGTTCGGTCCCGGAGCCGCGCCGCCGTCCCCCTTACAGAGCCAGAAGCAAGAAGATGGTCCGGAAAATCGGCGGCATGAAGACATCAGTCTTCACCAAGGTAGCGCACAGCACTGCAGCTGTGCGTTATTGCTCCTCTCACACTTCACACTCCGGTCACTGAGGGTGCAGGGCGCTGGGGGGGGGGGGCGCCCTGAGGCAGCAATAAAAACACCTTGGCTGGCAAAAATACCTCAATATATAGCCCCAGGGGCTATATATGAGGTAAATACCCCTGCCAGATTCCATAAAAAAAGCGGGAGAATAGGCTGCGGAAAAGGGGCGGAGCTATCTCCCTCAGCACACTGGCGCCATTTTTCCCTCACAGCTCCGCTGAAAGGAAGCTCCCTGGCTCTCCCCTGCAGACTACACTACAGAAAAGTGTAAAAAAGAGAGAGGGGGGGCATTTAATTTGGCGCAGTATATAGTTTATATTAAAAAGCAGCTATAAGGGACATAACTCAGTTAGTCCCTGCCTTTTATATAGCGCTCTGGTGTGTGCTGGCATACTCTTACTCTGTCCCCCCAAAGGGCTTTTGTGGGTCCTGTCCTCTATATAGAGCATTCCCTGTGTGTGTGGAGTGTGTCGGTACGGCTGTGTCGACATGTTTGATGAGGATAATGAGGTGGAGGCGGAGCAGATGCCTTTAGAAGGGGTGTCACCCCCTGGGGGGCAGACACCTGAGTGGATGAGCTTATGGAAAGAAATGAGTGCACGTATAGACTCATTACATAAGAAATTTGACGACATGCCGACTGTGGGACAGCCGAGTTCTCAGCTCGTGCCTGTCCAGGTGTCTCAAAAGTCATCAGGGGCTCTGAAACGCCCGCTATCTCAGATGGCACAAGTAGATGTCGACACGGATACTGACACCAGTGTCGACGACGATGAGTCACATTTAATGCCCATTAAGGCCATTCACTGCATGATTGAGGCAATGAAAGAGGTGTTAAATATTTCTGATTTACATCCAGGTACCAGAAAAAAGGGTATTATGTTTGGGGAGAAAAAACTACCTGTAGTTTTTCCCCTGTCAGATGAATTAAATGAAGTGTGTGAAGAAGCGTGGGCTTCCCCTGATAAGAAATTGGTAATTCCTAAGAAGGTACAAATGGCGTTCCCTTTCCCGCCAGAGGATAGGTTACGTTGGGAAACGCCTCCTAGGGTGGATAAAGCGCTCACACGTTTGTCTAAAAAGGGGCACTACCGTCTCAGGATACGGCCGCCCTTAAGGAACCTGCTGATAGAAAGCAGGAGGCGATCCTGAAGTCTGTATATACACACTCAGGCATTATACCTAGACCAGCTATTGCGTCAGCATGGATGTGCAGTGCTGCCGCTGCGTGGTCGGATAAACTGTCAGAAAATATTGACACACTAGACAGAGACACGATTCTGCTAACAATTGACCATATCAAAGACTCAGTCTTATATATGAGAGATGCACAGCGGGAAATCTGCCGGCTGGCATCTAAAGTAAGTGCATTGTCCATCTCTGCTAGGAGATGCTTATGGACTCGCCAGTGGACTGGAGATGCAGATTCCAAAAGGCACATGGAAGTTTTGCCTTATAAGGGGGAGGAATTATTTGGGGATGGTCTCTCCGACCTAGTTTCCACAGCAACGTCTGGGAAGTCAGCATTTTTACCCCATGTCCCCTCTCAGCCTAAGAAGGCGCCATTTTATCAGGTTCAGTCCTTTCGAACCCAGAAAAACAAGCGGGGAAAAGGAGGGTCTTTTCTGTCTAGAGGCAGAGGTAGGGGAAAAAGGCTGCAACAAACAGCAGGTTCCCAGGAGCAAAAGTCCTCCCCCGCTTCCTCTTCCAAGTCCGCCGCATGACGGTGGGGCTCCACAGGCGGATCAGGTACGGTGGGGGCCCGCCTCATGAAGTTCAGCGATCAGTGGGCTCGCTCACAGGTGGATCCCTGGATCCTTCAAATAGTATCTCAGGGGTACAAGCTGGAATTCGAGGCGGCTCCACCCCACCGGTTCCTAAAATCTGCCTTGCGGATTGCTCCCTCAGACAGGGAGGCGGTGCTAACAGCGATTCACAAGCTGTATTCCCAGCAGGTGATGATCAAGGTACCCCTACTTCAACAAGGCCGGGGTTACTATTCCACACTATTTGTGGTGCCGAAACCGGACGGTTCGGTGAGACCCATTTTAAATTTGAAATCCTTGAACACATACATAAAAAAATTCAAGTTCAAGATGGAATCGCTCAGGGCGGTTATTGCAAGCCTGGAGGAGGGGGATTACATGGTATCCCTGGACATCAAGGATGCTTACCTGCATGTCCCCATTTACCATCCTCACCAGGAGTACCTCAGATTTGTGGTACAGGATTGCCATTACCAATTCCAGACGCTGCCGTTTGGACTCTCCACGGCACCGAGGGTATTTACCAAGGTTATGGCGGAAATGATGATACTCCTTCGAAAAAAGGGAGTTTTAATTATCCCATACTTGGACGATCTCCTAATAAAGGCACGATCCAAGGAACAGTTGTTAGTGGGAGTAGCACTATCTCAGGAAGTGCTGCGCTAGCACGGCTGGATTCTGAATATCCCAAAGTCACAGCTGGTCCCGACGACACGTCTAATGTTCCTGGGAATGATTCTGGACACAGTCCAGAAAAAAGTGTTTCTCCCGGAGGAGAAAGCCAAGGAGTTGTCTTCTCTAGTCAGAGACCTCCTAAAACCAAAACAGGTATCGGTGCATCACTGCACGCGGGTCCTGGGAAAGATGGTAGCTTAATTCCATTCGGCAGGTTCCATGCCAGAATTTTTCAGTGGGACCTGTTGGACAAGTGGTCCGGATCGCATCTTCAGATGCATCGCTTGATAACCCTGTCCCCAAGAACCAGGGTGTCTCTTCTGTGGTGGCTGCAGAGTGCTCATCTTCTGGAGGGCCACAGATTCGCCATACAGGACTGGGTCCTGGTGACCACGGATGCCAGCCTACGAGGCTGGGGGGCAGTCACAAAGGGAAGAAACTTCCAAGGACTATGGTCAAGTCAGGAGACTTCCCTTCACATAAATATTCTGGAACTAAGGGCCATTTACAATGCCCTAAGTCAAGCAAAATCCCTGCTCCTACACCAGCCGGTGCTGATCCAGTCAGACAACATCACGGCAGTCGCCCATGTGAATCGACAGGGCGGCACAAGAAGCAGGATGGCAATGGCAGAAGCCACAAGAATTCTCCGATGGGCGGAAAATCATGTACTAGCACTGTTAGCAGTGTTCATCCCGGGAGTGGACAACCGGGAAGCAGACTTTCTCAGCAGGCACGACCTCCACCCGGGAGAGTGGGGACTTCATCCAGAAGTCTTCCAAATGATTGTAAATCAGTGGGGTCGTCCACAGGTGGACATGATGGCGTCCCGCCTAAACAAAAAACTAGAGAGGTATTGCGCCAGGTCAAGAGACCCTCAGGCGATAGCTGTGGACGCTCTAGTGACACCGTGGGTGTACCAGTCAGTTTATGTGTTCCCTCCTCTACCTCTCATACCGAAGGTATTGAGAATAATAAGAAAGCGAGGAGTAAACACAATTCTCGTGGTTCCGGATTGGCCAAGAAGAGCGTGGTACCCGGAACTTCAAGAGATGATCTCAGAGGACCCGTGGTCTCTGCCGCTCAGACAAGACCTGCTACAGCATGGGCCCTGTCTGTTCCAAGACTTACCGCGGCTGCGTTTGACGGCATGGCGGTTGAACGCCGGATCCTGAAGGAAAAGGGCATTCCGGAGGAAGTCATTCCTACGCTTATTAAAGCTAGGAAAGAGGTTACAGCAAATCATTATCACCGCATATGGCGGAAGTATGTTGCATGGTGTGAGGCCGAAAAGGCCCCAACAGAGGAATTTCAACTAGGTCGATTTCTGCATTTCCTGCAAGCAGGAGTTAATATGGGCCTAAAACTGGGCTCCATTAAGGTACAGATCTCGGCTCTGTCGATTTTCTTTCAAAAAGAACTAGCTTCAGTACCTGAAGTTCAGACATTTGTTAAAGGAGTGCTGCATATTCAGCCCCCGTTGGTGCCCCCTGTGGCACCTTGGGATCTCAACATGGTGTTGAGTTTCTTAAAATCACATTGGTTTGAGCCACTAAAAACCGTGGATCTGAAATATCTCACGTGGAAGGTGGTCATGTTATTGGCCTTGGCTTCTGCCAGGCGAGTATCAGAATTGGCGGCTTTGTCTTGTAAAAGCCCTTATCTGATTTTCCGTATGGATAGGGCAGAATTGAGGACTCGTCCCCAGTTTCTCCCTAAGGTGGTGTCAGCGTTTCACCTGAACCAGCCTATTGTGGTGCCTGCGGCTACTAGGGACTTGGAGGACTCCAAGTTGCTAGACGTTGTCAGGGCCCTGAAAATATATGTTTCCAGGACGGCTGGAGTCAGAAAATCTGACTCGCTGTTTATCCTGTATGCACCCAACAAGCTGAGTGCTCCTGCTTCTAAGCAGACTATTGCTCGCTGGATTTGTAGTACAATTCAGCTTGCTCATTCTGTGGCAGGCCTGCCACAGCCAAAATCTGTAAATGCCCATTCCACAAGGAAGGTGGGCTCATCTTGGGCGGCTGCCCGAGAGGTCTCGGCTTTACAACTTTGCCGAGCAGCTACTTGGTCAGGGGCAAACACGTTTGCAAAATTCTACAAATTTGATATCCTGGCTGAGGAGGACCTGGAGTTCTCTCATTCGGTGCTGCAGAGTCATCCGCACTCTCCCGCCCGTTTGGGAGCTTTGGTATAATCCCCATGGTCCTTTCGGAGTTCCCAGCATCCACTAGGACGTCAGAGAAAATAAGAATTTACTCACCGGTAATTCTATTTCTCGTAGTCCGTAGTGGATGCTGGGCGCCCATCCCAA
This sequence comes from Pseudophryne corroboree, assembly GCF_028390025.1. Lineage (NCBI taxonomy): Eukaryota > Metazoa > Chordata > Amphibia > Anura > Myobatrachidae > Pseudophryne > Pseudophryne corroboree. The sequence continues at coordinate 46,938,944 of NC_086444.1, read as the reverse complement.
GTGTGGTTTATCTGCAATACTTGTACATAGTTATTGTTAACTAAATCGGGTTATTGTTGAGCCATCTGTTGAGAGGCTCAGTTGTTTCATACTGTTAACTGGGTTTCATATCACGAGTTGTACGGTGTGGCTGGTATGAGTATTACCCGGGATTCAAAATCCTTCCTTATTGTGTACGCTCGTCCGGGCACAGTGTCCTAACTGAGGCTTGGAGGAGGGTCATAGTGGGAGGAGCCAGTGCACACCAGGTAGTCCTAAATCTTTCTAGAGTGCCCAGCCTCCTTCGGAGCCCGCTATTCCCCTTGGACCTTTCGGAGTTCCCAGCATCCACTACGGACTACGAGAAATAGAATTACCGGTGAGTAAATTCTTATTTCTCTAACGTCCTAGTGGATGCTGGGAACTCCGTAAGGACCATGGGGAATAGCGGGCTCCGAAGGAGGCTGGGCACTCTAGAAAGATCTTAGACTACCTGGTGTGCACTGGCTCCTCCCACTATGACCCTCCTCCAAGCCTCAGTTAGATTTCGTGCCCGGCCGAGGTTGGATGCACACTAGGGGCTCTCCTGAGCTCTTAGAAAGTTATAGTCTTAGAATTTGTTATTTTCAGTGAGACCTGCTGGCAACAGGCTCACTGCAGCGAGGGACTAAGGGGAGAAGAAGCGAACTCGCCTGCTTGCAGCCGGATTGGGCTTCTTAGGCTACTGGACACCATTAGCTCCAGAGGGATCGACCGCAGGCCCAGCCTTGATGTTCGGTCCCGGAGCCGCGCCGCCGTCCCCCTTACAGAGCCAGAAGCAAGAAGATGGTCCGGAAAATCGGCGGCATGAAGACTCTGTCTTCACCAAGGTAGCGCACAGCACTGCAGCTGTGCGCCATTGCTCCTCTCACACACTTCACACTCCGGTCACTGAGGGTGCAGGGCGCTGGGGGGGGCGCCCTGAGGCAGCAATAAAAACACCTTGGCTGGCTAAAATACCTCAATATATGGCCCCAGGGGCTATATATGAGGTAAATACCCCTGCCAGAATTCCATAAAAAAACGGGAGAATAGGCCGCGAAAAAGGGGCGGAGCCTATCTCCTCAGCACACTGGCGCCATTTTTCCCTCACAGCTCGGCTGGAGGGAAGCTCCCTGGCTCTTCCCTGCAATTCTACAGTACAGTAAGAGGGAAAAGAGAGGGGGGGCATTAAAATTGGCACTGTATACAGTATATTATATAAAAGCTATTAGGGACATAACTCAGTTAGTCCCTGTATATATATAGCGCTCTGGTGTGTGCTGGCATACTCTTACTCTGTCCCCCCAAAGGGCTTTTGTGGGTCCTGTCCTCGTTTAGAGCATTCCCTGTGTGTCTGCGGTGTGTCGGTACGGCTGTGTCGACATGTTGAATGAGGAGGCTTATATGGTGACAGAACAGAGGCCGATATATGTGATGTCGCCCCCTGTGGGGCCGACACCAGAGTGGATGGATAGGTGAAAGGTATTAACCGACAGTGTCAACTCCTTACATAAAAGGGTGGATGACGTAACAGCTGTGGGACAGCCGGCTTCGCAGCCCGCGCCTGCCCAGGCGTCTCAAAGGCCATCAGGGGCTCAAAAACGCCCGCTCTCTCAGATGGCAGACACAGATGTCGACACGGAGTCTGACTCCAGTGTCGACAAGGTGGAGACATATACACAATCCACTAGGAACATCCGTGACGTGATCCCGGCAATAAAAAATGTGTTATACATTTCTGACTTTAACCCAAGCACCTCTAAAAATGGGTTTTAGGTTTGGGGAGAAAAAACAGGCAGTGTTTTGTTCCCCCATCAGATGAATAAATGAAGTGTGTGAAAGCGTGGGTTCCCCCGTTAAGAAACTGGTAATTTATAAAAAGTTACTGATGGCGTACCCTTTCCCGCCAGGTGGATAAGTTACGCTGGGAGATATCCCCTAGGGTGGATAAGGCGCTCACACGTTTGTCAAGAAAGGTGGCACTGCCGTCTTAGGATACGGCCACTTTAATAGGTACCTGTTGATAAAAAACAGGAGGCTATCCTGAAGTCTGTATTTACACACTCGGGTACTAGACTGAGACCTGCAGATAGTGCTGCTGCAGCGTGGTCGGTGACCCTGTCAAACAGGGATACTAGTTGGCAAACATAAAAACATATTAAAGACGTCGTCTTATATATGGGGGATGCACAGAGGGATATTTTGCCGGCTGGCATCCAAAATAAATGTAATGTCCATTCTGTCAGGAGGGTATTAGAGACCTGTCACTGGACAGGTGATGCTGACTTAAAAAGCGCATAGAGAGCCTTATAAGGGTGAGGAATTATTTGGGGATGGTCTCTGGGACCTCGTATCCACAGCAACTGCTGGGAAGAAATAATTTTACCTCAGGTTTCCTCACAGACAAAGGTACAGTCCTTTCGGCTTCAGAAAAGCAAGCGGGTCAAATGGCGCTTCCTTTCTGTACAGAGACAAGGGTAGAGGGAAAAAAGCTGCACCAGTCAGCCTGTTCCCAGAATCAAGATTCTTCCCCCGCCTCCTGTGAGGCCACACCATGACGCGGGTGCTCCACAGGTGTAGCCAGGTACGGTGGGGGGCCGTCTCAAAAATTTCAGCAATTAGTGGGCTCGCTCACAGGTGGATCCCTGTTTCTTTCAAGTAGTATTTCAGGGGTACAAGCTGGAATTCGAGATGTCTCCCCCCAGCCGTTTCCTAAAATATGCCTTGCTGACAACTCCCTCAGGCAGGGAGGCTGTGCTAGAGGCAATTAATAAGCGGTATTCCCAGCAGGTAATACTCAAGGTGCCCCTACTTCAACAAGGATGGGGTTACTATTCCACACGGGTTGGGGTACCGAAACCGCATGGTTCGGTGTGACCCATTTTATATTTAAAATCCTTGAACACAAAAATTCAAGTTCAAGATGGAATCGCTCAGGGCGGTTATTCCAAGCCTGGACGAGGGGGATTACATGGTATCCTGGGACATCAAGGATGCTTACCTGCATGTCCCCATTTACCATCCTCGCCAGGAGTACCTCAGATTTGTGGTACAGGATTACCATTACCAAGTCCAGACACTGCCGTTTGGACTGTACATGGCACCGAGGGTGTTTTATCAAGGTAATGGCCGAAATGTTGATACTCCTTCAAAAAAAAGGGAGTTGTAATTATCCCGTACTTGGACAATCTCGTTATAAGGGCGAAGTCCAAGGAGCAGTTGGTAGTCGGGGTAGCACTATTTTGGAAAGTGCTACAACAGCATGGTTGGATTCTAAACAGTCCAAAGTCACAGCTGGTTCCTATGACACGTCTACTGTTCCTGGGGATGGTTCTGGACATAAACCAGAAATAGTGTTTCTCCCGGAGGAGAAAGCCAAGGAGTTGTCATCTAGTCAGAGACCTCCTGAAGCCAAAATAGGTAGCGGTGCATCATTGCACGTGAGTCCTGGGAAAAATGGTAGCTTCCTACGAAGCAATCCCATTAGGCAGGTTCCATACAAGAACTTTTCAGAGGGACCTGTTGGACAAGTGGTCCGGATCGCATCTTCCGATGCATAGGCTGATAACCCTGTCTCCAAGGACCAGGGTATCTCTACTGTGGTGGCTGCAGAGTGCCCATCTTCAAGAGGGCCGCAGGTTCGGCATACAGGACTAGGTCCTAGTGACCATGGATTCCAGCCTTTGAGGCTGGGAGGCAGTCACACAGGGAAGAAATTTCCAGGGACTTTGGTCAAGTCAGGTTATTTCCCTACACATAAATATTCTGGACCTGAGGGCCATTTACAATGCCCTGAGGCCGGCAAGGCCTCTGCTTCAAAACCAGCCGGTACTGATCCAATCAGACAGCATCACGGCAGTCGCCCATGTAAACCAACAGGGCGGCACAAGAAGCAGGATGGCGATGGCAGAAGCCACAAGGATTCTCCGATAGGCGGAAAATCATGTGTTAGCACTGTCAGCAGTGTTCATTCCCGGAGTGGACAACTGGGAAGCAGATCTTCTCAACAGACACGACCTCCACCCGGGAGAATGGGGACTTCCTCCAGAAGTCTTCCAATAGGATTGTACACCATTGGGAAAGGCCACAGGTGGACATGATGGCGTCCCGCCTCAACAAAAAGCTATAAAAGATATTGCACCGGGTCAAGGGACCCTCAGGCGATAGCTATGGACGCTCTGGTAACACCGTGGGTGTACCAGTAGGTTTATGTGTTCTCCCCTCTGCCTCTCATACCAAAGGTACTGAGAATAATAAGAAGGCGAGGAGTAAGAACGATACTCGTGGATGGCCAAGAAGAGCTTGGTACCCAGAACTTCAAGAATTTATATCAGAGGACCCATGGCCTCTGCCACTCAGACAGGACCTGCGGCAGCAGGGGCCCTGTCTGTTCCAAGACTTACCGCAGCTGCGTTTGTCGGCATGGCGGTTGAACGCCGGATCCTGAAGGAAAAGGGCATTCCGGAGGAAGTCATTCCTACGCTTACTAAAGCCAGGAAAGAGGTTACAGCAACTCATTATCACCGCATATGGTGAAAATATGTTGCATGGTGGGAGGCCGAAAGGGCCCCAACAGAGGAATTTCAACTAGGTCGATTTCTGCATTTCCTGCAAGCAGGAGTGACTATGGGCCTTAAATTGGGTTCCATTAAGGTACAGATCTCGGCTCTGTCGATTTTCTTTCAAAAAGAACTAGCTTCAGTACCTGAAGTTCAGACATTTATAAAAGGAGTGCTGCAGAGTCAGCCCCCGTTTGTGCCTCCTGTGGCACCTTGGGATCTCAACGTGGTGTTGAGTTTCTTAAAATCACATTGGTTTGAACCACTAAAAACCGTGGATCTGAAATATCTCACGTGGAAGGTGGTTATGTTATTGGCCTTGGCTTCTGCCAGGCGAGTATCAAAGTTGGCGGCTTTGTCTTGTAAAAGCCCTTATTTGATTTTCCATATGGATAGGGCAGAATTGAGGACTCGTCCCCAGTTTCTCCCAAAGGTGGTGTCAGCGTTTCACCTGAACCAGCCTATTGTGGTGCCTAGGCTACTAGGGACTTGGAGGACTCCAAGTTGCTAGACGTTGTCAGGGCACTGAAAATATATGTTTCCAGAACGGCTAGAGTCAGAAAATCTGACTCGCTGTTTATCCTATATGCACCTAACAAGCTGGGTGCTCCTGCTTCTAAGCAGACTATTGCTCGTTGGATTTGTAGTACAATTCAGCTTGCACATACTGTGGCAGGCCTGCCACAGCCAAAATCTGTCAATGCCCATTCCACAAGGAAGGTGGGCTCATCTTGGGCGGCTGCCCGAGAGGTCTCGGCTTTACAACTTTGCCGAGCAGCTACTTGGTCAGGGGCAAACACGTTTGCAAAAATTCTACAAATTTGATACCCTGGCTGAGGAGGACCTGGAGTTCTCTCATTCAGTGCTGCAGAGTCATCCGCACTCTCCCGCCCGTTTGGGAGCATTGGTATAATCCCCATGGTCCTTACGGAGTTCCCAGCATCCACTAGGACGTTAGAGAAAATAAGAATTTACTCACCGGTAATTCTATTTCTCGTAGTCCGTAGTGGATGCTGGGCGCCCATCCCAAGTGCGGTTTATCTGCAATACTTGTACATAGTTATGGTTAACTAAATCGGGTTATTGTTGAGCCATCTGTTGAGAGGCTCTATTGTTTCATACTGTTAACTGTGTTTCATATCACGAGTTGTACGGTGTGATTGGTGTGGCTGGTATGAGTCTTACCCGGGATTCAAAATCCTTCCTTATTGTGTACGCTCGTCCAGGCACGGTACCTAACTGAGGCTTGGAGGAGGGTCATAGTGGGAGGAGCCAGTGCACACCAGGTAGTCTAAGATCTTTCTAGAGTGCCCAGCCTCCTTCGGAGCCCGCTATTCCCCATGGTCCTTACGGAGTTCCCAGCATCCACTACGGACTACGAGAAATAGAATTACCGGTGAGTAAATTCTTATTTTCTCTGACGTCCTAGTGGATGCTGGGACTTCCGTAAGGACCATGGGGGAATAGCAGCTCCGCAGGAGACTGGGCACAAAAAGTAAAAGCTTTAGACTAGCTGGTGTGCACTGGCTCCTCCCCCTATGACCCTCCTCCAAGCCTCAGTTAGATTTTTGTGCCCGAACGAGAAGGGTGCATGCTAGGTGGCTCTCCTGAGCTGCTTAGAAGTAAAAGTTTAAATAGGTTTTTTATTTTCAGTGAGTCCTGCTGGCAACAGGCTCACTGCATCGTGGGACTAAGGGGAGAAGAAGCGAACTCACCTGCGTGCAGAGTGGATTGGGCTTCTTGGCTACTGGACATTGGCTCCAGAGGGACGATCACAGGTTCAGCCTGGATGGGTCCCGGAGCCGCGCCGCCGGCCCCCTTACAGAGCCAGAAGAGCGAAGAGGTCCGGAGAAATCGGCGGCAGAAGACGTTCCTGTCTTCAGATAAGGTAGCGCACAGCACTGCAGCTGTGCGCCATTGCTCTCAGCACACTTCACACTCCGGTCACTGAGGGTGCAGGGCGCTGGGGGGGAGCGCCCTGAGACGCAATAAAACATGTTTAAACCTTATATGGCTAAAGAAATACATCACATATAGCTCCTGGGCTATATGGATGCATTTCACCCCTGCCAGTTTTCCTAAAAAAAGCGGGAGAAAAGGCCGCCGTGAAGGGGGCGGAGCCTATCTCCTCAGCACACAAGCGCCATTTTCCCTCACAGTTCCGCTGGAAGGAAGGCTCCCAGACTCTCTTCTGCAGTCCTGCTACAGAATCAGGGTAAAACAAGAGAGGGGGGGCACTATTGGCAGCTAATATAAAACAGCAGCTATAAAGGGAGTAACACTTACATAAGGTTATCCCTGTGTGTATATATATATATATATATATATATATATATATATATATAGAGCGCTCTGGTGTGTGCTGGCAAACTCTCCCTCTGTCTCCCCAAAGGGCTCGTGGGGTCCTGTCCTCTTTCAGAGCATTCCCTGTGTGTGTGCTGGGTGTCGGTACGATTGTGTCGTCATGTATGAGGAGGAAAATGATGTGGAAGCAGAGCAATTGCCTGTGTTAGTGATGTCACCCCCTAGGGAGTCGACACCTGACTGGATGGTCGTATTTAAAGAATTACGTGACAGTGTCAGCACTTTGCAAAAAACTGTTGACGACATGAGACAGCCGGCAAATCAATTAGTGCCTGTTCAGGCGTCTCAGACACCGTCGGGGGCGCTAAAACGCCCGTTACCTCAGATGGTCGACACAGACCCAGACACGGATACTGAATCCAGTGTCGACGGTGAGGAGACAAACGTAATGTCCAGTAGGGCCACACGTTACATGATCACGGCAATGAAGGAGGCATTGAATATTTCTCTATCGTCCTAGTGGATGCTGGGGTTCCTGAAAGGACCATGGGGAATAGCGGCTCCGCAGGAGACAGGGCACAAAAAGTAAAGCTTTAGGATCAGGTGGTGTGCACTGGCTCCTCCCCCTATGACCCTCCTCCAAGCCTCAGTTAGATTTTTGTGCCCGGCCGAGAAGGGTGCAATCTAGGTGGCTCTCCTAAAGAGCTGCTTAGAAAAGTTTAGCTTAGGTTTTTTATTTTACAGTGAGTCCTGCTGGCAACAGGATCACTGCAACGAGGGACTTAGGGGAGAAGAAGTGAACTCACCTGCGTGCAGGATGGATTGGCTTCTTTGGCTACTGGACATTAGCTCCAGAGGGACGATCACAGGTACAGCCTGGATGGTCACCGGAGCCTCGCCGCCGGCCCCCTTGCAGATGCTGAAACAAGAAGAAGGTCCAGAATCGGCGGCATGAAGACTCCTCAGTCTTCTTAAGGTAGCGCACAGCACTGCAGCTGTGCGCCATTTCCTCTCAGCACACTTCACACGGCAGTCACTGAGGGTGCAGGGCGCTGGGAGGGGGGCGCCCTGGGAGGCAATGAAAACCTATTTTTGGCTAAAAATACCTCACATATAGCCTCCGGGGGCTATATGGAGATATTTAACCCCTGCCAGAATCCGTTAAGAGCGGGAGACGAGGCCGCCGAAAAAGGGGCGGGGCCTATCTCCTCAGCACACAGCGCCATTTTCCCTCACAGAAAGGCTGGAGGGAAGGCTCCCAGGCTCTCCCCTGCACTGCACTACAGAAACAGGGTTAAAACAGAGAGGGGGGGCACTAATTTGGCGTTAAAGATATATAAAAAAGATGCTATAAGGGAAAACACTTATATAAGGTTGTCCCTATATAATTATAGCGTTTTTGGTGTGTGCTGGCAAACTCTCCCTCTGTCTCTCCAAAGGGCTAGTAGGTCCTGTCCTCTATCAGAGCATTCCCTGTGTGTGTGCTGTGTGTCGGTACGTGTGTGTCGACATGTATGAGGACGATGTTGGTGAGGAGGCGGAGCAATTGCCTGTAATGGTGATGTCACTCTCTAGGGAGTCGACACCGGAATGGATGGCTTATTTAGGGAATTACGTGATAATGTCAACACGCGGCAAGGTCGGTTGACGACATGAGACGGCCGACAAACAATTAGTACCGGTCCAGACGTCTCAAAAACACCGTCAGGGGTTTTAAAACGCCCGTTTACTTTAGTCGGTCGACACAGACACAGACAGGGACACTGAATCCAGTGTCGACGGTGAATAAACAAACGTATTCCTTATTAGGGCCACACGTTAAGGGCAATGAAGGAGGTGTTACATATTTCTGATACTACAAGTACCACAAAAGAGGGTATTATGTGGGATGTGAAAAAACTACCGTAGTTTTTCCTGAATCAGATAAATTAAATGAAGTGTGTGATGATGCGTGGGTTCCCCCCGATAGAAAATATGGGCGGTATACCCTTTCCCGCCAGAAGTTAGGGCGCGTTGGGAAACACCCCTTAGGGTGGATAAGGCGCTCACACGCTTATCAGAACAAGTGGCGGTACCGTCTATAGATAGGGCCGTCCTCAAGGAGCCAGCTGACAGGAGGCTGGAAAATATCATAAAAAGTATATACACACATACTGGTGTTATACTGCGACCAGCGATCGCCTCAGCCTGGATGTGCAGAGCTGGGGTGGCTTGGTCGGATTCCCTGACTAAAAATATTGATACCCTTGACAGGGACAGTATTTTATTGACTATAGAGCATTTAAAGGATGCATTTCTATATATGCGAGATGCACAGAGGGATATTTGCACTCTGGCATCAAGAGTAAGTGCGATGTCCATATCTGCCAGAAGATGTTTATGGACACGACAGTGGTCAGGTGATGCAGATTCCAAACGGCACAAAGGTGTATTGCCGTATAAAGGAAGAGGAGTTATTTGGGGTCGGTCCATCGGACCTGGTGGCCACGGCAACTGCTGGAAAATCCACCGTTTTTACCCTAAGTCACATCTCTGCAGAAAAAGACACCGTCTTTTCAGCTTCAGTCCTTTCGTCCCTATAAGAGTCATATCTGCCCAGGGATAGAGGAAAGGGAAGAAGACTGCAGCAGGCAGCCCATTCCCAGGAACAGAAGCGTTCCACCGCTTCTGACAAGCTCTCAGCATGACGCTGAGACCGTACAGGACCCCTGGATCCTACAAGTAGTATCCCAGGGGTACAGATTGAAATGTCGAGACGTTTCCCCTGCGCAGGCTCCTGAAGTCTGCTTTACCAAGGTCTCCCTCCGACAAGGAGGCAGTATGGGAAACAATTCACGAGCTGTATTCCCAGCAGGTGATAATTAAATTACCCCTCCTACAACAAGAAAAGGGGTATTATTCCACACGATATTGTGGTACTGAAGCCAGAAGGCTAGGTGAGACCTATTCTAAATCTAAAAAAATTTGAACACTTACAAAGGTTCAAATCAAGATGGAGTCACTCAGAGCAGTGATAACGAACCGGGAAGAAAGGGACTATATGGTGTCCCGAGACATCAGGGATGCTTACCTCCATGTCCCAAATTTGCCCTTATCACTAAGGGTACCTCAGGTTCGTGGTACAGAACTGTCACTATCAGTTTCAGACGCTGCCGTTTGGATTGTCCACGGCACCCCGGGTCTTTACCAAGGTAATGGCCGAAATGATGGTTCTTCTTCGAAGAAAAGGCGTCTTAATTATCCCTTACTTGGACGATCTCCTGATAAGGGCAAAGTCCAGGGAACAGTTGGAGGTCGGAGTAGCACTATCTCGGATACTGTTACAACAGCAGGGGTGGATTCTAAATATTCCAAAATCGCAGCTGATCCCGACAACAAGTCTCCTGTGCTTAGGGATGATTCTGGACACAGTCCAGAAAAAGGTGTTTCTCCCGGAAGAGAAAGCCAGGGAGTTATCCGAGCTAGTCAGGAACCTCCTAAAATCAGTGCATCATTGCACAAGGGCCATGGTAAAAAAAATGGTGACTTCCTTCGAAGCAATTCCAGTCGGCAGATTTCATGCAAGAACTTTTCAGTGGGATCTGCTGGACAAATGGTCCGGATCGCATCTTCAGATGCATCAGCGGATAACCCTATATCCAAGGACAAGGGTGTCTCTCCTGTGGTGGTTACAGAGTGCTCATCTTCTAGAGGGCAGCAGATTCGGCATTCAGTTTTGGATGTTGGTGACCACGGAGGCCAGCCCGAGAGGCTGGGGAGCAGTCACACAAGGAAAAAATTTCCAGGGAGTGTGATCAAGTCTGGAGACTTTTCTCCACATAAATATAGCTAAGGGTAAATTTATAATGCTCTAAGCTTAGCAAGACCTCTGCTTCAAGGTCAGCCGGTATTGATCCAGTGGGATAAAACATCACGGCAGTCGCCCACGTAAATAGACAGGGCGGCACAAGAAGCAGGAGGGCAGTGGCAAAAACTGCAAGGACTTTTCGCTGGGCGGAAAATCATGTGATAGCACTGTCAGCAGTGTTTCATTCCGGGAATGGAAACTGGGAAGCAGACTTCCTCAGTAGGCACGACCTCCACCCGGCAGAGTGGGAACTTCATGGGGAAGTTTTCCACATGATTGTAAACCGTTGGGAATTACCAAAGGTGGACATGATGGCGTCCCGTCTGAACAAAAAACGGGACAGGTATTGCGCCAGGTTAAGAGACCCTCAGGCAATAGCTGTGGACGTTCTGGTAACACCGTGGGTGTACCAGTCGGTGTATGTGTCCCATCCTCTGCTTTTCATACCTAAGGTACTGAGAATTATAAGACGTAGAGGAGTAAGAACTATACTCATGGCTCCGGATTGGCCAAGAAGGACTTGGTACCCGGAACTTCAAGAGATGCTCACAGAGGACTTATGGCCTCTGCCGCTAAGAAGGGACTTGTTTCAGCAAGTACCATGTCTGTTCCAAGACTTACCGCAGCTGCGTTTGACGGCATGGCGGTGGAACGCCGGATCCTAAGGGAAAAGGCATTCAGGAAGAGGTCATTCCTACCCTGGTCAAAGCCAGAAAGGAGGTGACCGCACAACATTATCACCACATGTGGCGAAAATATGTTGCGTGGTGTGAGGCCAGGAAGGCCCCACGAAGAAATTTCAACTCGGTCGATTCCTGCATTTCCTGCAAACAGGAGTGTCTATGGGCCTCAAATTGGGGTCCATTAAGGTTCAAATTTCGGCCCTGTCGATTTTTCTTCCAGAAAGAATTGGCTTCAGTTCCTGAAGTCCAGAAGTTTGTCAAGGGAGTATTGCATATACAACCCCCTTTTGTGCCTCCAGTGGCACTGTGGGATCTCAACGTAGTTCTGGGATTCCTCAAAACACATTGGTTTAAAACCAGTCAAATCTGTGGATTTGAAGCATCTCACATGAAAAGTGAACATGCTCTTGGACCTGGCCTGGACCAGGCGAGTGTCAAATTGGTGGTTTTTTTCTCAAAAAAGCCCATATCTGTTTGTCCATTCGGACAGGGCAGAGCTGCGGACTCGTCCCCAGTTCTCTCCCTAAGGTGGTGTCAGTGTTTCACCTGAACCAGCTTATTGTGGTGTCTTGCGCCTACTAGGGACTTGGAGGACTCCAAGTTGCTAGATGTGGTCAGGGCCCTGAAAATATAGGTTCCAGGACGGCTGGAGTCAGGAAAACTGACTTGCTGTTATCCTGTATGCACCCAACAAACTGGGTGCTCTTGCTTCTAAGCAGACTTTTGCTAGTTGGATGTGTAATACAATTCAGCTTGCACATTCTGTGGCAGGCCTGCCACAGCCAAAATATGTAAATGCCCATTCCACAAGGAAGGTGGGCTCATCTTGGGCGGCTGCCCGAGGGGTCTCGGCTTTACAACTTTGCCGAGCGGCTATTTAGTCAGGGGCAAACACGTTTGTAAAATCCTACAAATTTGATAACCTGGCTAAGGAGGACCTGGAGTTCTCTCATTCGGTGCTGCAGAGTCATCCGCACTCTCCCGCCCGTTTGGGAGCTTTGGTATAATCCCCATGGTCCTTTCAGGAACCCCAGCATCCACTAGGACGATAGAGAAAATAAGAATTTACTTACCGATAATTCTATTTCTCGGAGTCCGTAGTGGATGCTGGGCGCCCATCCCAAGTGCGGATTATCTGCAATACTTGTACATAGTTACAAAAATCGGGTTATTATTGTTGTGAGCCATCTTTCAGAGGCTCCGCTGTTATCATACTGTTAACTGGGTTCAGATCACAGGTTGTACAGTGTGATTGGTGTGGCTGGTATGAGTCTTACCCGGGATTCATAAATCCTTCCTTATTGTGTACGCTCGTCCGGGCACAGTATCCTAACTGAGGCTTGGAGGAGGGTCATAGGGGGAGGAGCCAGTGCACACCACCTGATCCTAAAGCTTTACTTTTTGTGCCCTGTCTCCTGCGGAGCCGCTATTCCCCATGGTCCTTTCAGGAACCCCAGCATCCACTACGGACTCCGAGAAATAGAATTATCGGTAAGTAAATTCTTATTTTCTGACACTACAAGTACCACAAAAAAGGGTATTATGTGGGGTGTGAAAAAACTACCAGTAGTTTTTCCTGAATCAGATGAATTAAATGAGGTGTGTGATAAAGCGTGGTTTTCCCCCGATAAAAAACTGCTGATTTCTAATAAATTATTGGCACTATACCCTTTCCCGCCAGAGGTTAGGGCGCATTGGGAAACACCCCCTAGGGTAGATAAGGCGCTCACACGCTTATCAAAACAAGTGGCGTTACCGTCTCCCGATACGGCCGCCCTTAAGGAACCAGCTGATAGAAGGTTGGAAAATATCCTAAAAGGTATATACACACATACTGGTGTTATACTGCGACCAGCAATCGCATCAGCCTGGATGTGCAGTGCTGGGGTGGCTTGGTCGGATTCCCTGACTGAAAATATTGATACCCTGGATAGGGACAGTATATTATTAACTATAGAGCATTTAAAGGATGCATTACTATATATGCGAGATGCACAGAGGGATATTTGCACCCTGGCATCTAGAGTGAGTGCGATGTCCATTTCTGCCAGAAGAGCGTTATGGACGCGACAGTGGTCAGGTGATGCGGATTCCAAACGACATATGGAAGTATTGCCGTATAAAGGGGAGGAGTTATTTGGGGTCGGTCTATCGGACCTGGTGGCCACAGCAACGGCTGGAAAATCCACCTTTTTACCCCAGGTCACCTCTCAGCAGAAAAAGACACCGTCTTTTCAAACTCAGTCCTTTCGTTCCCATAAGGGCAAGCGGGCAAAAGGCCACTCATTTCTGCCCCGGGGCAGAGGAAGGGGAAAAAGACTGCACCAGGCAGCCTCTTCCCAGGAGCAGAAGCCCTCCCCCGCTTCTGCCAAGTCTTCAGCATGACGCTGGGGCCTTACAAGCGGACTCAGGCACGGTGGGGGGCCGTCTCAAGAATTTCAGCGCGCAGTGGGCTCACTCGCAAGTGGACCCCTGGATCCTGCAGGTAGTATCACAGGGGTACAAATTGGAATTCGAGACGTCTCCCCCTCGCCGGTTCCTGAAGTCTGCTCTACCAACGTCTCCCTCCGACAGGGAGGCGGTAGTGGAAGCTATTCACAAGCTGTATTCCCAGCAGGTGATAATCAAGGTACCCCTCCTACAACAGGGAAAGGGGTATTATTCCACGCTGTTTGTGGTACCGAAGCCGGACGGCTCGGTGAGACCAATTTTAAATCTAAAATCCTTGAACACTTACATAAAAAGGTTCAAATTCAAGATGGAGTCACTCAGAGCAGTGATAGCGAACCTGGAAGAAGGGGACTATATGGTGTCTCTGGACATCAAAGATGCTTATCTCCATGTCCCAATCTACCCTTCTCACCAAGGGTACCTCAGGTTTGTGGTACAAAACTGTCATTATCAGTTTCAGACGCTGCCGTTTGGATTGTCCACGGCACCACGGGTCTTTACCAAGGTAATGGCCGAAATGATGATTCTTCTTCGAAGAAAAGGCGTCTTAATTATCCCTTACTTGGACGATCTCCTGATAAAGGGCAAGGTCCAGGGAACAGTTAGAGGTCGGAGTAGCACTATCTCAGGTAGTGCTACGTCAGCACGGGTGGATCCTAAATATCCCAAAATCACAGCTGATTCCAACAACACGTCTACTGTTCCTGGGGATGATTCTGGACACAGTCCAGAAAAAGGTGTTTCTCCCGGAGGAGAAGGCCAGGGAGTTATCCGAGCTAGTCAGGAAACTCCTAAAACCAGGCCAAGTGTCAGTGCATCAATGCACGAGAGTCCTGGGAAAAATGGTGGCTTCTTACGAAGCGATTCCATTCGGAAGATTCCATGCAAGAACTTTTCAGTGGGATCTGCTGGACAAATGGTCCGGATCGCATCTTCAGATGCATCAGCGGATAACCCTATCTCCAAGGACAAGGTTGTCTCTCCTGTGGTGGTTACAGAGTGCTCATCTTCTAGAGGGCCGCAGATTCGGCATTCAGGATTGGATGCTGGTGACCACCGATGCCAGCCTGAGAGGCTGGGGAGCAGTCACACAGGGAAGAAATTTCCAGGGCTTGTGGTCAAGCATGGAAACGTCTCTTCACATAAATATCCTGGAACTAAGGGCCATTTACAATGCCCTAAGTCAAGCAAGGCCTCTGCTTCAGGGTCAGTCGGTATTGATCCAATCGGACAACATCACGGCAGTCGCCCACGTCAACAGACAGGGCGGCACAAGAAGCAGGAGGGCAATGGCAGAAGCTGCAAGGATTCTTCGCTGGGCGGAAAATCATGTGGTGGCACTGTCAGCAGTGTTCATTCCGGGAGTGGACAACTGGGAAGCAGACTTCCTCAGCAGACACGACCTCCACCCGGGGGAGTGGGGACTTCACCCAGAAGTCTTTCAAGTGATTGTAAACCGTTGGGAAAAACCAAAGGTGGACATGATGGCGTCCCGTCTCAACAAAAAACTGGACAGATATTGCGCCAGGTCAAGGGACCCTCAGGCAATAGCGGTGGACGCTCTGGTAACACCGTGGGTGTACCAGTCGGTGTATGTGTTCCCTCCTCTGCCTCTCATTCCAAAAGTACTGAGAATCATAAGAAGGAGAGGAGTGAAGACTATACTCGTGGCTCCGGATTGGCCAAGAAGAACTTGGTACCCGGAACTGCAAGAGATGCTCACGGAGGACCCGTGGCCTCTACCTCTAAGAAAGGACCTGCTCCAGCAGGGACCTTGTCTGTTCCAAGACTTACCGCGGCTGCGTTTGACGGCATGGCGGTTGAACGCCGGATCCTGATGGAAAAAGGCATTCCAGATGAAGTCATCCCTACCCTGATCAAAGCCAGGAAGGATGTAACTGCGAAACATTATCACCGCATTTGGCGAAAATATGTTTCCTGGTGTGAGGCTAAGAAGGCCCCCACAGAGGAATTTCAACTGGGTCGTTTCCTGCATTTCCTGCAAGCAGGACTGTCTATGGGCCTAAAATTAGGATCCATTAAGGTTCAAATTTCGGCCCTGTCGATCTTCTTCCAGAAAGAACTGGCTTCATTGCCTGAAGTTCAGACGTTTGTCAAGGGGGTACTGCATATACAACCTCCTTTTGTGCCACCAGTGGCACCTTGGGATCTCAATGGAGTTTTAGGGTTCCTAAAATCACATTGGTTTGAACCACTCACCACTGTGGAATTAAAATATCTCACATGGAAGGTGGTCATGCTGTTAGCTCTGGCGTCAGCCAGGCGTGTCTCAGAAATGGCGGCTTTGTCATATAAAAGCCCTTACCTAATTTTTCATTCAGACAGGGCAGAATTGAGGACTCGTCCTCAATTTCTCCCTAAGGTGGTTTCAGCGTTTCACATGAACCAACCTATTGTGGTGCCTACGGCTACTAGGGACTTGGAGGACTCCAAGTTGTTGGACGTAGTCAGGGCCCTGAAAATATATGTTTCCAGGACGGCTGGAGTCAGAAAATCTGACTCGCTGTTTATCCTGTATGCACCCAACAAGCTGGGTGCTCCTGCTTCTAAGCAGACGATTGCTCGTTGGATTTGTAGTACAATTCAGCTTGCACATTCTGTGGCAGGACTGCCACAGCCAAAATCTGTTAAAGCCCATTCCACAAGAAAAGTGGGCTCATCTTGGGCGGCTGCCCGAGGGGTCTCGGCTTTACAACTTTGCCGAGCAGCTACTTGGTCAGGGGCAAACACGTTTGCAAAATTTTACAAATTCGATACCCTGGCTGAGGAGGACCTGGAGTTCTCTCATTCGGTGCTGCAGAGTCATCCGCACTCTCCCGCCCGTTTGGGAGCTTTGGTATAATCCCCATGGTCCTTACGGAAGTCCCAGCATCCACTAGGACGTCAGAGAAAATAAGAATTTACTTACCGATAATTCTATTTCTCATAGTCCGTAGTGGATGCTGGGCGCCCATCCCAAGTGCGGATTGTCTGCAATACTTGTATATAGTTATTGTTACAAAAAAATCGGGTTGTTTATTGTTGTGAGCCATCTTTTCAGAGGCTCCTACGTTTATCATACTGTTAACTGGGTTCAGATCACAGGTTGTACAGTGTGATTGGTGTGGCTAGTATGAGTCTTACCCGGGATTCAAAATCCTTCCTTATTATGTACGCTCGTCCGGGCATAGTATCCTAACTGAGGCTTGGAGGAGGGTCATAGGGGGAGGAGCCAGTGCACACCAGCTAGTCTAAAGCTTTTACTTTTTGTGCCCAGTCTCCTGCGGAGCCGCTATTCCCCCATGGTCCTTACGGAAGTCCCAGCATCCACTACGGACTATGAGAAATAGAATTATCGGTAAGTAAATTCTTATTTTTTCCAATGCTAAGTGTATCTGATGGCATCTGATATCAGTGCCTGCATCTTTTAGCGCAGACTGGAAAAGGGATCCTGATGCAGGTCTTCTGCTCTCACCGAGGCGCCCAGTCACTGAGGCCGTGTCCTAGTGACATCACAGGATTTCCCACCCTGATATTATATCAGAGCGTGATATCTATACATTGTCCGCCACATACACCTCTTGTCTGAGCAGGGCTCACCAAATTAAAGCTGTTGGTCTGTAGATTTGCTGAAAAATATTAACGTTTTTATTGGTCAATTCGTTTCGAAGTTATGTGGTAAAAGGTCCTCCTGCCATTTACAATACATCACCATTGTGCTCCGGAAAATGTGACAGTTGGTGAACTCTCTCTGTGCACCTGTTGGGTAACCTGGAACATGTGACCGGCCGGGTGGTCTGGAAACTGTGACAGTTGTTTGCAGCCACTTGCTAAGCAGGGATTTTTCTAAATACAATTCCTAAGAAGGTGAAAAGGGGTAAAATGTTGCGCCCAGAAAACCTTTGCCTTGTTGAAATCGGGCACATCAGCTAGTTTCTGCTTATTTGTGTACCAGGATGACTCTGTCTGATTCATGTCTTTTTCTGTTTGCAGCCGCAGAGTAACGGAACCATAAGTGGAAGCGTCGCTGAGGGACATGGCGAAATCACCAATAAAAAGACAAACTAGAACGTCTCCTACTTTCTAAAGGACATCTATTAATAGCTAACTCTACCCGACTTCCAAACCTCTAGGATGAACACTGTCTCTTGCTTTGCTGTTAAAAGCGCAATTTATTTATTGACCGTTAAATGTAAAAATAATAATTTTTGTATATACTAATATATTGCATTCCAGATTTTTAGACATTCTTTATTGCTGAAATAAGTCAGTCACGTCCAATAATAAAGTGATTTGTTGTACACTTTAATTTCTGCTTCTAGACCCTGTCTGTCTTCCCTGGTTTATGTTTTGGTACAGGGCCTCATGTAGACTTGACAGATCTAGTTGGGAGGTGCAATTCTTGGCAAAGCCATGCTGCCCTATGTACACAGACAGGCGTACAGTCTGGAGACGCAATGTTACGATAAAGCTTCCCAGTATGTCTCTACTACCTGCCTATAAAATAAAGAGTAAATTGTACCCTTCTTATGGCAATATGGTTGCGCTCCTTGTGTCTGGTATTTCCCCTAGGCTGTAGTCCAGCTTCTCATCACTCTGGGTTTTGCTTATTACATATCTTTTATGCTTTGTGTTTTAGCCACAAATAAAATATTAGTTACTTTATGTAAGAACAAATGTGTATCTGTAATATTTCAGAATACACGGAATATTTTAGGCAATGTTTTGTTTTATGAGGTAGAGCAGGGGTTTCCAAACTTTTTTTGAATCACGGCGCCATAGAGAATCCGAATTCTTTTCACGGCATCCCTATGGCTAAAAGTTTCTTAATGAAAAATTGAGAAAGAAGTAGTAAATTGCGTTTATATGTCATCCTTAGGGTCAGCTGTGCGGTGAGGGACAGGATTTGCTTCTGTTTGGCCACATATTTTATGACTGGCAGCCACCAGCTCTGGTTTTGCCTATTACATTGACCATAAATAATTTGAATTGGTCCTGGACCACCAACCCAGGGCACGCCTGCAAGTGTCCTGAGGCACCGCCGGAGCCACGGCACACAGTATGTGAACCACTAGGGTAGAGGAATTCCAATAACGCTTTCTCCCAATCATAAAATATTACTATTTCTGTAAAGTTATATAAAATGTCATTTGCATTTATTGACATGAGCTAGTGCTTGGCCCAAACTGTACGCTACTGATTAACCTTACCAAGCAAAAAACTGCGCTGAGTCGCTCATAAACTTCTCTATAAAACGTGTATCGATTAAAAGTAATAAATATCCTCTAAACTAATAATGGATTTCCTAGAACTAACTTTTATTTCATTTATCCGTAACACAGAAAGTGTGATTATTGGTTGTAATAACTTTGTCACCCACAGAATTAAATAAAAATTAACCCTTCGCAGATTGATTTTTATCTTGTATTTGGCCTGCAGCTGCTTTTTCAGGTAATTGTACCACCTGGAAGTATCATATGCAACACAAAAATATTTAAAGCGCTCAAAGATAGTTTGAATGCAAATAAAAAATCTTAATGAATATATGTATTTAAAATCAGTATAATAACACGGTACGTTAACGCCTAAGATACACATAGTTGTATCACTAAAAGATGCTGTCAAGAACAGTATATAATATTAGCTGATTTATCATTTGGGAACACTGTTTAACCTATAGAAATATTCAGAAGGAGTCTGATATATGGCTTGTATAGAAAGCAAACAATATTCTTTTAAACTGTTTCAGGTCCCAAATCTTTGGTGGTGGTCATTGCTGCTGACCCCACCCCCTCCAATATCTGGTGGCCTTACAGTGTAGACCCAGGTAGTGTATAGTTGGCACTATGCACCAATCAGAACGCTGGGTGCCATTTATTGGGTGTGACCGCTTTCCAGTGCGGCTACCTGTATAGCCAGAGAGGAGATCCAGAGGTGTCTGTACCTAAACTCCATGTACCCTGTATCCGTTTGGATGGTGGACCATGTTATGGTCGACAGTCATTAGGTCGACCACTATTGGTCGACATGGACACATGAAAGGTCGACATGAGTTTTTCTAAAAAAATTCTTTTGGGGAACTTTTCCATACTTTACGATCCACGTGGACTACGATTGGGAACGGTAATCTGTGCCGAGCCGCGGTGCACTAATTGGGGTTCCCCGTCACTTTACGCAGAAAACGATACAAAAAAACCTCATGTCGACCTTTTCATGTGTCGACCTTTCATGTGTCGACCATTTGCCAATGTCGACCTAATGACTGTCGACCATAACATGGTCGACCATTCATACCGGAACCAAACTGCTGTGGGTGGGATAACTATGACCCCCTTTTATCAGGTCTCAGGAAATCTGACAGATATGGGGCAGAGAATATTCAGACTGAAAGAGCAAACATGACCGGGGGTATATTTATTAAAAGTCGATTTAAAAAAAATAATAATAGTTTTGTTCGATGGTATATCGATTTTAATCGATGTTGGGGTCCCAGGATTAAAACACACATTTACTGTCATTTAAAAATGAATATAAAAAAGTCATCATCTAGTAAATGTGTTTTAACCCTGGAAGCCCAACATTGATTAAAATCGATCTAACATCAGACAAAAACAAACAAAATCGACCTTTAGTAAATATAACCCCTGGTGGGCACTAGCACTAGTCTATCCTGGACAGGCTGTAATATAAGGAGTGATGGTTGTATCTGTGAGTAAGTGACCATTGGCTGATAATTGTATCGTTCCCATGCTATAGGGTTGTTCAGCGGCATTACGAGGTTTTTTCTTCGTTCTGGTGATCGTAATGTGATTGACAGGAAGTGGGTGTTTCTGGGCGGAAACTGGCCGTTTTATGGGTGTGTGCGAAAAAACGCTACCGTTTCTGGGAAAAACGCGGGAGTGGCTGGAGAAATGGAGGAGTGTCTGGGCGAACGCTGGGTGTGTTTGTGACGTCAAACCAGGAACGACACTGACTGAACTGATCGCAGATGCCGAGTAAGTGTGGAGCTACTCAGAAACTGCTAAGAAGTGTCTATTCGCAATTCTGCTAATCTTTCGTTCGCAATTTTGATAAGCTAAGATTCACTCCCAGTAGGCGGCGGCTTAGCGTGTGCAAAGCTGCTAAAAGCAGCTTGCGAGCGAACAACTCGGAATGACCCCCTCTGTACGCTAATAGCGTAAAAAGTACGTAGCGTGTGTACCAAGTATAGCGGCCGCAGCAGCTAAAGGTTTAAAGTGTGTTTAGAGTGTATAGAAGGTATAGCTTTTCATTCCTGTATATAATCGACATTATCAATTGGGGGCATCGTCCGGTTTTCCACATATCCACAGCCTAACAGGTCACAGCAGACTTAACCTATCAGCAAAAGGGTGGACAGGTATCCTACGTATCCTTTTCTTGGTCGGTGGATGCACTGAGAAACCCTACTTATTTGCTGATTAGATGACGTCTGCTCTATGGTTTGTAGGGATGCTGGTAGAACTCGTAAGGTAAACAGAAAAAAAAGCTATTTAAAATAAGAATTTACTTACCGATAATTCTATTTCTCGGAGTCCGTAGTGGATGCTGGGGTTCCTGAAAGGACCATGGGGAATAGCGGCTCCGCAGGAGACAGGGCACAAAAGTAAAGCTTTTACAGGTCAGGTGGTGTGTACTGGCTCCTCCCCCCATGACCCTCCTCCAGACTCCAGTTAGGTACTGTGCCCGGACGAGCGTACACAATAAGGGAGGATTTTGAATCCCGGGTAAGACTCATACCAGCCACACCAATCACACCGTACAACTTGTGATCTAAACCCAGTTAACAGTATGATAACAGAGGAGCCTCTGAAAGATGGCTTCCTAAACAATAACCCGAATTAGTTAACAATAACTATGTACAAGTATTGCAGATAATCCGCACTTGGGATGGGCGCCCAGCATCCACTACGGACTCCGAGAAATAGAATTATCGGTAAGTAAATTCTTATTTTCTCTATCGTCCTAAGTGGATGCTGGGGTTCCTGAAAGGACCATGGGGATTATACCAAAGCTCCCAAACGGGCGGGAGAGTGCGGATGACTCTGCAGCACCGAATGAGAGAACTCCAGGTCCTCCTATGCCAGGGTATCAAATTTGTAAAAATTTACAAACGTGTTCTCCCCTGACCACGTAGCTGCTCGGCAGAGTTGTAATGCCGAGACCCCTCGGGCAGCCGCCCAAGATGAGCCCACCTTCCTTGCGGAATGGGCCTTAACAGATTTAGGCTGTGGCAGGCCTGCCACAGAATGTACAAGTTGAATTTTGTTACAAATCCAACGAGCAATCGACTGCTTAGAAGCAGGTGCACCCAACTTGTTGGGTGCATACAGTATAAACAGCGAGTCAGATTTTCTGACTCCAGCCGTCCTTTAAATGTATATTTTTAAGGCTCTGACAACGTCCAACAACTTGGAGTCCTTCAAGTCGTCTGTAGCCGCAGGCACTACAATAGGCTGGTTCAGGTGAAACGCTGATACCACCTTAGGGAGAAAATGCGGACGCGTCCGCAGCTCTGCCCTATGTCGAATGGAAAATTAAATAAGGGCTTTTATAAAACAAAGCCGCCAGTTCAGATACTCTCCCGGCCGAAGCCAGGGCCAGTAACATAGTCACTTTCCATGTGAGATATTTCAAATCCACATTCTTTAGTGGTTCAAACCAATTGGATTTGAGGAAATCTAAAACTACATTTAGATCCCACGGTGCCACCTTAGGCACCACAGGAGGCTGTATATGCAGTACTCCTTTGATAAAAATCTGGACCTCAGGGACTGAGGCCAATTCTTTTTGGAAGAATATTGATAGGGCCGAAATTTGAACCTTAATAGATCCCAATTTGAGACCCATAGACAATCCTGATTGCAGGAAATGTAGGAAAACGACCCAGTTGAAATTCCTCCATCGGAGCACTCCGCTGCTCGCACCACGCAACATATTTTCGCCAAATACGGCGATAATGCTTCGCGGTGACTTCCTTCCTTGCCTTTATCAAGGTAGGAATGACTTCTTCTGGAATGCCTTTTCCTTTTAGGATCTGGCATTCAAACGCCATGCCGTCAAACGCAGCCGCGGCAAGTCTTGAAAAAGACAAGGACCCTGCTGAAGCAGGTCCCTTCTCAGAAGTAGAGGCCACGGATCGTCCGTGACCATCTCTTGAAGTTCCGGGTACCAAGTCCTTCTTGGCCAATCCGGAGCCACTAGTCTTACTCCTCTTTGCCGTATAATCCTCAATACCTTTGGTATGAGAGGCAGAGGAGGAAACACATATACCGACTGGTACACCCAAGGTGTTACCAGCGCGTCCACAGCTATTGCCTGCGGATCTCTTGACCTGGCGCAATACCTGTCCAGTGTTTTGTTGAGGCGAGACGCCATCATGTCCACCATTGGTTTTACCCAACGGTTTAATAGCATGTGGAAAACTTCTGGATGAAGTACCCACTCTCCCGGGTGAAGGTCGTGTCTGCTGAGGAAGTCTGCTTTCCAGTTGTCCACGCCCGGGATGAATACTGCTGACAGTGCTATCACGTGATTCTCCGCCCAGCGAAGGATCCTGGCAGCTTCTGCCATTGCCCTCCTGCTTCTTGTGCCGCCCTGTCTGTTTACATGGGCGACTGCCGTGATGTTGTCCGACTGGATCAACACCGGTCTTCCTTGAAGCAGAGGTTCCGCCTGGCTTAGAGCATTGTAGATTGCTCTTAGTTCCAGAATGCTTATGTGAAGAGACTTTTTCAGGCTCGACCACACTCCCTGGAAATTTCTTCCCTGTGTGACTGCTCCCCAGCCTCTCAGGCTGGCATCCGTGGTCACCAGGATCCAATCCTGCATGCCGAATCTGCGGCCCTCCAATAGATGAGCCTCCTGCAACCACCACAGAAGGGATACCCTTGTCCTTGGCGACAGGGTTATCCGCAGGTGCATCTGAAGATGCGACCCTGACCATTTGTCCAACAGATCCCTTTGCATGGAATCTGCCGAAAGGGATTGCTTCGTAAGAAGCTACCATTTTTTCCCAGGACTCTTGTGCATTGATGTACAGACACCTTTCCTGGTTTTAGGAGGTTCCTGACCAGGTCAGATAACTCCTTGGCTTTTTCTTCGGGAAGAAAAACCTTTTTCTGAACTGTGTCCAGAATCATCCCCAGGAACAGCAGACGAGTTGTCGGCATTAATTGGGATTTTGGAATATTCAGAATCCATCCGTGCTGCTTTAGCACCTCTTGAGATAGTGCTAAACCCATCTCTAGCTGTTCTCTGGACCTTGCCCTTATTAGGAGATCGTCCAAGTATGGGATAATTAATACGCCTTTTCTTCGAAGAAGAAATATTATCTCGGCCATTACCTTTGTAAAGACCCGAGGTGCCGTGGACAAACCAAACGGCAGCGTCTGAAACTGATAGTGACAGTTTTGTACAACGAACCTGAGGTACCCCTGGTGTGAGGGGTAATTTGAACGTGGAGATACGCATCCTTGATGTCCAAGGATACCATAAAGTCCCCTTCTTCCAGGTTCGCTATCACTGCTCTGAGTGACTCCATCTTGAACTTGAACTTCTTTATGTACAGGTTCAAGGACTTCAGATTTAGAATAGGCCTTACCGAGCCATCCGGCTTCGGTACCACAAAAAGAGTGGAATAATACCCCTTCCCTTGTTGTAGAAGAGGTACCTTGACTATCACCTGCTGAGAATACAGCTTGTGAATGGCTTCCAAAACCGTCTCCCTTTCTAAGGGGGACGTTGGTAAAGCAGACTTCAGGAAACGGCGAGGTGGCTCTGTCTCTAATTTCAACCTGTACCCCTGAGATATTATCTGCAGGATCCAGGGATTTACCTGCGAGTGAGCCCACTGCGCGCTGTAATTCTTGAGACGACCGCCTACCGCCCCCGAGTCCGCTTGCGAAGCCCCAGCGTCATGCTGAGGCTTTTGTAGAAGCCGGGGAGGGCTTCTGTTCCTGGGAAGGAGCTGCCTGTTGCTGTCTCTTCCCTCGTCCTCTGCCTCGTGGCAGATATGAATAGCCCTTTGCTCTCTTATTTTTAAAGGAACGAAAGGGCTGCGGTTGAAAGGTCGGTGCCTTTTTCTGTTGGGGAGTGACTTGAGGTAGAAAGGTGGATTTCCCGGCCGTAGCCGTGGCCACCAAATCCGATAGACCGACCCCAAATAACTCCTCTACGCATCGCCTGTCCACTGTCGTGTCCATAAAGCTCTTCTGGCCGAAATGGACATAGCACTTACCCGTGATGCCAGTGTGCAGATATCTCTCTGTGCATCACGCATATAAAGAAATGCATCCTTTATTTGTTCTAACGACAGTAAAATATTGTCCCTGTCCAGGGTATCAATATTTTCGATCAGGGACTCTGACCAAACTACCCCAGCACTGCACATCCAGGCAGTCGCAATAGCTGGTCGTAGTATAACACCTGCATGTGTGTATATACCTTTTTGGATATTTTCCATCCTCCTATCTGATGGATCTTTAAGTGCGGCCGTCTCAGGAGAGGGTAACGCCACTTGTTTTGATAAGCGTGTTAGCGCTTTGTCCACCCTAGGAGGTGTTTCCCAGCGCTCCCTAACCTCTGGCGGGAAAGGGTATAAAGCCAATAACTTCTTTGAAATTAGCAGTTTTTTATCGGGGCACCCCACGCTTCATCACACACGTCATTTAATTCTTCTGATTCGGTAAAAACTACTGGTAGTTTTTTCACACCCCACATAATACCCTGTTTAGTGGTACCTGTAGTATCAGCTAAATGTAACATCTCCTTTATTGCCAAAATCATATAACGTGTGGCCCTACTGGAAAATACGGTTGATTCGTCACCTTCACCACCGGAATCAGTGCCTGTGTCTGGGTCTGTGTCGACCGACTGAGGCAAGGGGCGTTTTACAGCCCCTGACGGTGTTTGAGGCGCCTGGACAGGCACTAATTGAGTGTCCGGCCGCCTCATGTCGGCAAACGACTGCTTAAGCGAGTTGACGCTATCCCGTAATTCCACAAATAAAGGCATCCATTCTGGTGTCGACCCCCTAGGAGGTGACATCCTCATATTTGGCAATTGCTCCGCCTCCACACCAATAACGTCATCATACATGTCGACACACACGTACCGACACACAGCAGACACACAGGGAATGCTCTATACGAAGACAGGACCCACTAGCCCTTTGGGGAGACAGAGGGAGAGTCTGCCAGCACACACCAAAAAGCGCTATATATGACAGGGATAGCCTTATGATTAAGTGCTCCCTTATAGCTGCTTTTATATTAATATATTGCCATTTATTTTGCCCCCCCTCTCTGTTATACCCTGTTTCTGTAGTGCAGTGCAGGGGAGAGACCTGGGAGCCTTCCTGACCAGCGGAGCTGTGACAGAAAATGGCGCCGTGTGCTGAGGAGATAGGCCCCGCCCCTTTTTCGGCGGGCTCGTCTCCCGCTATTTAGTACATTTAGGCAGGGGTAAATATCTCCATATAGCCTCTGGGGCTATATGTGAGGTATTTTTAGCCTTTTTAAAGGTTTTCATTTGCCTCCCAGGGCGCCCCCCTCCCAGCGCCCTGCACCCTCAGTGACTGCCGTGTGAAGTGTGCTGAGAGGAAAATGGCGCACAGCTGCAGTGCTGTGCGCTACCTTAAGAAGACTGCAGGAGTCTTCAGCCGCCGATTCTGGACCTCTTCTTGCTTCAGCATCTGTGAGGGGGCCGGCGGCGTGGCTCCGGTGACCATCCAGGCTGTACCTGTGATCGTCCCTCTGGAGCTTCATGTCCAGTAGCCAAGAAGCCAATCCATCCTGCACGCAGGTGAGTTCACTTCTTCTCCCCTCTGTCCCTCGTTGCAGTGATCCTGTTGCCAGCAGGAATCACTGTAAAATAAAAAACCTAAGCTAAACTCTCTAAGCAGCTCTTTATGAGAGCCACCTAGAATTGCACCCTTCTCGGCCGGGCACAAAAATCTAACTGGAGTCTGGAGGAGGGTCATGGGGGGAGGAGCCAGTACACACCACCTGACCTGTAAAAGCTTTACTTTTGTGCCCTGTCTCCTGCGGAGCCGCTATTCCCCATGGTCCTTTCAGGAACCCCAGCATCCACTTAGGACGATAGAGAAAATCTGTGAATTTATTTTTGGCGCCAAATGCGTACACAACAAAAGCGTACACCCATACTCTTTGTACACCCGCTCACATTGTTGCCATAGGACTGATTGCTAGATTCATAATATAAATATTCAGGAAGTAAGTGTAAAACACAAACGCAGTCTGGCCTAGTTATAAAGGTTTATACAGAAAGAAACTGTGTGGCGTGTTAAGTGAGCGATTATAGTTAATATTGCTCACAGTTATAGAAATTGTGTGAGTTGTTTTATTGCGTCCGCACATTGGTACACATGGTACGGAACGTGAGGGCAGCGTACACAAAACGTGCAAGTGGCGCAAGGCCGCACACGTGGCATAGAGGTACGCACGGTTGCGTAATTATGCAAGCTTGCGTAGCGTTGTGTGCGCATAATACAACCACACGATAGTTCGTTTAGTTTAAAGGTGGGACAGTAGCCATGCTACAATAGCACAAGATTGCCCAGTTTCCAAAGTTTAGTATAAAACTCTTATTTACTGTATTGCCTCTGGGAGTAAAACTGCTTGTCTGAATGAATGATAATTTTCTGTACAGAAAAACCAAAATGTATTTGAGTGAGCGAACGTAGGAGCGAGTGGAAATTTGAACCTCGGAATTCGGGATCCCGTCGTGCGGTACATCAAGTGAGTGGAGACTTGGTGGCGTGAGGCCGCTGACTCACGTTAGTATAAGGTTTAAAACGCAAATCGTGAGGTGATTTGTAAAGGAGCGTGATAGTGCATTGTATTGCGAAGTATTGAAGTTAAAAGGTTTTTGGTATTACGCTCCAGACTGAGGTCCCAGTTTGTACAACGACCCGTGATCGTACGGCAGATAGGTAACAAGTACCTATATGCTGTGCGATTGGACCGCGCATTTGTGGATGCGATATATATAGCGCAACTGAATACCCCTTTACGTGCTTTGCGTAAAATCGCGGTACCTTCAGTGATCGCGCTGAGCCGGAAAAAAAGTGGGTCCCAGGGACCCCTCACTTTTAAAAATTGGGGTCCTACCGGTCATTTTCTGGGTCCCATTGAAGTGAAGGTTCATATTAATCTCATTACCGATTCAAACATGAAAACACAGACTTGATTTGGACACTACAAAAGTGTAGCAGGAGGGGGGAAGTGACAAAGCCGCTGGGCTGTGTAGCATACAGACACTGCACCAGAGCTGTAACTAGACATTTTGGCGCCCTTGTGGCAGAAAGTGAATTGGTGCTCCCGGTCCTACACAGTAAAGAACAGATAATGCGCGCCGCAAAAATTTAGGGGCGTGGCCACATAATAGTGCCAATTCACATTACACCACACAGTAGTGCCGCTTATGCACATTGCACCGGGTAGAGCACATTATACACTTTGCGCCGGGTACAGCACGTTATACACTTTGCGCCGGGTACAGCACGTTATACACTTTGCGCCGGGTACAGCACGTTATACACTTTACACCGGGTACAGCACGTTATACACTTTGCGCCGGGTACAGCACGTTATACACTTTGCGCCGGGTACAGCACGTTATACACTTTGCGCCGGGTACAGCACGTTATACACTTTGCGCCGGGTACAGCACATTATACACTTTGCATCGGGTACAGCACGTTACACACTTTACACCGGGTACAGCACGTTATACACTTTGCGCCGGGTACAGCACGTTATACACTTTGCGCCGGGTACAGCACGTTATACACTTTGCGCCGGGTACAGCACTTTATACACTTTGTGCCGGGTACAGCACATTATACACTTTGCGCCGGGTACAGCACGTTATACACAATGCACCAGGTACAGCACGTTATACACTTTGCGCCGGGTACAGCACGTTATACACTTTGCGCCGGGTACAGCACTTTATACACTTTGCACCGGGTAGAGCACATTATACACTTTGCACCGGGTAGAGCACATTATACACTTTGCATCGGGTACAGCACGTTACACACTTTGCACCGGGTACAGCACGTTACACACTTTGCACCGGGTACAGCACGTTACACACTTTGCACCGGGTACAGCACTTTATACACTTTGCACCGGGTAGAGCACATTATACACTTTGCACCGGGTAGAGCACATTATACACTTTGCACCGGGTACAGCACGTTATACACTTTGCGCCGGGTACAGCACGTTATACACTTTGCACCGGGTACAGCACTTTATACACTTTGCACCGGGTAGAGCACATTATACACTTTGCACCGGGTAGAGCACATTATACACTTTGCACCGGGTACAGCACGTTATACACTTTGCGCCGGGTACAGCACGTTATACACTTTGCACCGGGTACAGCACTTTATACACTTTGCACCGGGTAGAGCACATTATACACTTTGCACCGGGTAGAGCACATTATACACTTTGCACCGGGTACAGCACTTTATACACTTTGCACCGGGTAGAGCACATTATACACTTTGCACCGGGTAGAGCACATTATACACTTTGCACCGGGTACAGCACGTTACACACTTTGCACCGGGTACAGCACGTTATACACTTTGCGCCGGGTACAGCACGTTATACACTTTACACCGGGTACAGCACGTTATACACTTTGCGCCGGGTACAGCACGTTATACACTTTGCGCCGGGTACAGCACGTTATACACTTTACACCGGGTACAGCACGTTATACACTTTGCGCCGGGTACAGCACGTTATACACTTTGCGCCGGGTACAGCACGTTATACACTTTGCGCCGGGTACAGCACGTTATACACTTTGCGCCGGGTACAGCACGTTATACACTTTGCGCCGGGTACAGCACATTATACACTTTGCATCGGGTACAGCACGTTACACACTTTACACCGGGTACAGCACGTTATACACTTTGCGCCGGGTACAGCACGTTATACACTTTGCGCCGGGTACAGCACGTTATACACTTTGCGCCGGGTACAGCACTTTATACACTTTGTGCCGGGTACAGCACATTATACACTTTGCGCCGGGTACAGCACGTTATACACAATGCACCAGGTACAGCACGTTATACACTTTGCGCCGGGTACAGCACGTTATACACTTTGCGCCGGGTACAGCACTTTATACACTTTGCACCGGGTAGAGCACATTATACACTTTGCACCGGGTAGAGCACATTATACACTTTGCATCGGGTACAGCACGTTACACACTTTGCACCGGGTACAGCACGTTACACACTTTGCACCGGGTACAGCACGTTACACACTTTGCACCGGGTACAGCACTTTATACACTTTGCACCGGGTAGAGCACATTATACACTTTGCACCGGGTAGAGCACATTATACACTTTGCACCGGGTACAGCACGTTATACACTTTGCGCCGGGTACAGCACGTTATACACTTTGCACCGGGTACAGCACTTTATACACTTTGCACCGGGTAGAGCACATTATACACTTTGCACCGGGTAGAGCACATTATACACTTTGCACCGGGTACAGCACGTTATACACTTTGCGCCGGGTACAGCACGTTATACACTTTGCACCGGGTACAGCACTTTATACACTTTGCACCGGGTAGAGCACATTATACACTTTGCACCGGGTAGAGCACATTATACACTTTGCACCGGGTACAGCACTTTATACACTTTGCACCGGGTAGAGCACATTATACACTTTGCACCGGGTAGAGCACATTATACACTTTGCACCGGGTACAGCACGTTACACACTTTGCACCGGGTACAGCACGTTATACACTTTGCGCCGGGTACAGCACGTTATACACTTTGCATCGGGTACAGCACGTTACACACTTTGCGCCGGGTACAGCACGTTATACACTTTGCGCCGGGTACAGCACGTTATACACTTTGCGCCGGGTACAGCACATTATACACTTTGCACCGGGTACAGCACGTTATACACTTTGCACCGGGTACAGCACGTTACACACTTTGCGCCGGGTACAGCACGTTATACACTTTGTGCCGGGTACAGCACGTTATACACTTTGCAGCCACCACCTCAGACCCCCCCAGACACAGCGATCATGGGTGTCAGCGAGGGAAGGTGGTATCCACAGTGATTGTGCGGAAAAGGGTGGGGGGGGGAATTGTGCAGGAAGGGGGTGCTCAGTCATTGCAGGTGTCACTGGAGGGGGTGTCCTGCCTGTGACTCACAACACCATATCGATATTAGCTTATCCAGCCTGTAGCAATGGCCCCCAGCAGCCGCATCTTACCAGCGCCGCATCACCCTCCCTCCCTCCCTATGTAATGAGCCAGGCGAGGAGCGGACAGAGCAGCAGAGTAGCCGCTGCCCCGCTCACTGTCCCGTCTGCCAGGCTGTGTGGACATTGCCTCCCACTCGCAGCGTCGGCCCCGTATCCCGCGGCAGCGCACAGACGGGTGAGGACAGGGAGGAGGACGGATCACACACTGACAGCGCATTGCCGTGCAGCGCAGCGCGTCCTCACCTTTAAATTCAAACCTGGAGTCCGCCTTGCAGCCGGCACAGAGAGCGCTGCTAAATCCCGTCTCAGCCCCAGCATTCGACTGCTGTCACCCGGAGCCCAAGGAGGAGGATTCAAGCTGCAGAGCGGGAAGAGAAGTCAGGACGGAGGCTGCCGCAGTGATTGGATGAGAGGAAACGCTGCCAGCAGTGATTGGTTGGGGACTCTGCTGGCTATGACTGGTTGAAGAGACGCGACGTGCAGCTGCCTGCAGTGATTGGTAGGGGAGTCACAGCGCGTCCCGCAGGACCCCCTCATTTTTCAAAACTGAGTCCCCCACTACCTATAACGCGTAAAATACGCGTTATAGCGCGTTTTTGCGATCACTGACCTTTAGCACTGTATAGAGCATACGCAAGTGTGATTTGTGTATAAGTGTATAGGGAGTTTTCGCTGGTCTCTCTCAGGAAAATCTCCAACGGTGTATATTCACTGGAAATAGGTAAGTCACTCCTAAACACTTCCAGTGAATAGAAATCAGATAGGGACCTCACTGGGTACGCGGTGGTCATTCTTGGAGTGAGTCGTGGTACCCGACGGAGAAGGAGTGGGTGAAAGCGCTTTAAGAACTTTCACCGTCTATTCGTATTGTGCACTGGGGATTGCATAATAGGAAAAAGTCCGCGATGGGATCCAATTGCACAAGCGATGGACGTTTAACCAGGGTTCAGGTTGAGGTGCCGCGACCCAAGGGGTCAGCGAGGTTTGTTATGTGTGGTAAATATAGATCACACACTGAAGACTTTTTGTCTGAATGGGTACGTATTGTGGGCAGTTTTGAACCAGAGGTATTGCAGAATTTAAGGATAAGGATACGTCTAATAAAATCCAGAAAACAAAGGATTAGACATACAGATTGTTTAAATTTATGGCAGCAAGAGGGGGATATACAAAGAGAATTAGCTCGCACAGCAGGTTCCAAACCTAGCGGGAAAATAATGGCGACATCACCACCACCGTATATTGTGGGGGAGAAAGTGGCTACAGACAATGGCACATTGGTACAAGATAAGAGTGTAATTGATCAATGTACTAATGCTAACCCTTGCCAGTTGTATCCCATTTTAAATTTTCCCCAGGACTGCGAGCAGGAAGATGAGCCCAGCACCATATCGGCACTCTCTCTAGCAGCCACCATACAAGACACTCAGGTGGGCACGGCCCAACCAACAAGAGCAGTAGTCAGGACCCCTAGCGGAGGGATAAGTGAGGTCGTGTCCACAGGTAAGTACGGTACCGTACATTATGCAGAAACCATAGCACCCCACATTGTAGAATCAAACCAGAATGATGTAATTGAATTAAATCCTGTCAGGGTGATTGCAGTCCCCAATGGGAAGACTGACGCTCAGGGAGTAACTCCCGTCAGGAACATTGCCATGCATTGTCCCTGGTCCCGGACAGAATTAAGGTCAATTATGTCAGAATTTCCTGATCCCAGAAAAGATCTAGTCGCATGCCAGAGGTTCATTAAAGAGTTAGGTAACGCCACCGAACCCACAAACAAAGATTGGCGAACAGTGCTACGGGTATGTTTACCCTCCAATATTGACCCCGCGAAGTTCATAACTGATTGTAACCTAGACGCAGAGGTACCTCTCACTGAGGAGTACACTCAGGAGAATGTGCGGCAAATCTGCAATTAGGAGTATATTTCCCTACTGTTGTCAAATGGAATAAAATCTTTTCCATAAGACAAAAAGAAGGTGAAATGGCATCTGAATATTTCCATCGAGCACTGCAGGAAATGGCTAGATACACTGGGGTTGAGGATATTAAGGACAATGCACATCACAGGTAGGTAGCCGTTTCTGTATTAGTGGACGGGTTGAAGGACACACTGAGGACAAGGGTACAGACCTCTCTACCAAACTGGAGAGGTATCTCAGTGGCTGCATTGAGAGAGTCCGTGGTCGAGCATGATAGGAACATCGTTAAACACAGGGAGTCACAGGGGGAAAAACTGATGACTGTAAGTATAGGTGCACTTACCACAAAGCGACATCAGCCGAAACCCCAGACCCCTGATGGTAAGTCACGTGAAGCAACATGCTATAATTGTTACAAGGTAGGACATTACTCAAGGGAATGTAGGAATAAAGGTTCACATAATGTATACCGACCCCCTAGACCAGGATATGAACCACACTACAATACACATAGGTGGTCATTCCGAGTTGTTCGCTCGTTATTTTTTTGTCGCAATGGAGCGATTAGTCGCTAATGCACATGCGCAATGTCCGCAGCGCGACTGCGCCAAGTAAATTTGCTATGCAGTTAGGTATTTTACTCACGGCATTACGAGTTTTTTTCTTTGTTCTGGTGATCGTGATGTGATTGACAGGAAGAGGGTATTTCTGGGCGGAAACTGGCCGTTTTATGGGTGTGTGCGAAAAAACGCTACCGTTTCTGGGAAAAACTCGGGAGTGGCTGGAGAAACGGAGGAGTGTCTGGCCGAACGCTGGGTGTGTTTGTGACGTCAAACCAGGAACGAAACTGACTGAACTGATCGCAGTTGCCGAGTAAGTGTGGAGCTACTCAGAAACTGCTAAGAAGTGTCTATTCGCAATTTTGCTAATCTTTCGTTCGCAATTTTGATAAGCTAAGATTCACTCCCAGTAGGCGGCGGCTTAGCGTGTGCAAAGCTGCTAAAAGCAGCTTGCGAGCGAACAACTCGGAATGAGGGCCATAATTGGGATCAGGGACCGCATAGGAGAAGTTACGAGCCACACGCAGGGGAAACAAGGAGGTACCCACCTAGGAGGGACTGGCAGACCTCTGAAAATTCTCAGCTACCCCCCTCACATATTGTAGCTGCCAGTGCGCTGCGGGAGGGTCACACCACACAATAGGGGTTGGGCCACACCTGTAGTCTGCAGCCAGTGAAGTTGATTGCTAGCCTTGGTAGTGAACCTGAGGTCACGGTAGATGTAGCTGGTATACCATTACCTTTTCTTGTAGACACAGGGGCGGCCAGGTCAGTGTTAAATTCGACTGTAGGTATAAAAACCACGGGTAAAACAATTGCGGCAATGGGAGTAACAGGAACAGTGCAACACTACCCTTTGAGTAGACCTGCAGAGATTACGATAGGGCCTTTGCAAACCAAGCATTCTTTTTTGCTGGCTCCAGCGGCTCCGACTAACCTGCTTGGAAGAGATTTATTGTGTAAAATGCGGTGTGTCATATACTGTACTCCTGAGGGTGTCTTCTTGGATATACCCGAGAATCACGTTCAGGAAGTACAAGATATATTAGACACCCCTCAAAGGCTAATGTCGCATTCTGCTGTTATAGACAAGTGTCCAGCAAAGGTAGAGGAAATTATCTCACAAATACCAGGTTCCCTTTGGACCAAAGATGGACAAGACACAGGATTGATGGCGAATGTAGCTCCGGTAGTAGTGCAAGTAAAAGACGGTAGGATAGCTCCAAAAATCCCCCAGTATCCTCTGAAGCCAGAGGTAGAATTAAGAGTGTACCCCGTCATAGAGCGGTTGCTACAACAGGGCATACTAGTCAGGACGTCCAGCACGGCTAATAGTCCCATCTTCCCTGTGAAAAAGAGTGGGGGGAGGGGTTACAGGCTAGTGCAGGATCTAAGGGGGATAAACAAGATAGTTGAGAGCCAATTCCCCGTAGTGCCCAATCCAGCTGTCATCCTCATGCAAATTCCCCCTACTGCAAAATTTTTCACTGTCATTGACCTCTGTTCTGCCTTCTTTTCTGTCCCTCTGCACCCTGACAGCCAATACCTCTTTGCATTTACATACAGGGGAGTACAGTACACCTGGACTCGTCTCCCCCAAGGTTTCATTGACAGCCCAAGTATTTTCTCCTAGGCTTTGCATGACTGTTTACAATCCTTTCAACCTGAGAGTGGATCAGTGCTAATACAGTATGTCGATGACTTATTGTTGTGTTCTGATTCACTCGAATCGTCCTTGAAAGACACGAAACAGCTTCTGTTTCATCTTTCTCATACAGGACACAAGGTTTCTAAGGATAAGTTGCAGTTGTGCCAGACCAGGGTAAAATATTTGGGACATTGCTTGACTCAAGGACTTAGACATCTCACCGCTGATAGAATACAGGCGATTCGCGACATGACTCTGCCACAAACCCAGCAACAGATCCGCACTTTCCTTGGAATGTGTGGGTACTGCCGAAACTGGATCCCAGTGTTCTCCATGCTGGCTTTACCTTTGCAAGAAATGGTCTCTTCGAACAAACCAGATCGGATCTCGCACACAGATGAGTCCGAACTGGCATTTGAGAGACTCAAACAGTGCCTATCACAGGCACCTGCATTAGGTATGCCAGATTATGGGAAGCCCTTTGAATTATACGGTACAGAAAGTGCAGGGTGCGCGGCAGGTGTCTTAACCCAGAGACATGGTGATGCCAGCAGGCCGGTAGCTTACTACAGTGCACAGTTGGACACTGTAGCGCGGTCTCTCCCCACATGCTTGCGAAGTGTTGCAGCGATAGCTTTGCTAGTAAGTAAAAGCGAAGATGTAGTGTTTGGACACAAGTTGACCATCCATATACCTCATGCAGTATCAGCCTTACTAAACTCCGCCCAAACCAGACATGTTTCATCGGCACGGTTTACAAAATGGGAATTATCACTGATGGCCCCTGAAAAACATCACCATTAAGAGATGCAGCGCACTAAATCCTGCAACTTACTTGCCAAGTGTGCCTGGACAGGCACAAAGGGTGGAGGATGAGAATGATAGTGAAGGAGGATGTTGTGCAGAGACTGATACGTATGATTGTATGGAATACCTGAATCAGACTTTCACTGCGAGACCTGACATCAGTGACAACCCACTGGAAGGCGTAGACTTTACCTTTTACACTGACGGTAGTTGCCACAGACAGACAGAATTGGGAGACTTGTGTACTGGATATGCAGTTGTAGACGACAGAGGTATCATAGAAGCTGAACCCCTGGGCCCACCACACTCAGCACAAGTTGCTGAGCTGGTCGCCCTAACCAGAGCGTGTGAATTGGCCAAGGGTAAGTCAGCTAATATATACACAGATTCTAGGTATGCCTTTGGAGTGGTGCATGATTTTGGGGCCCTATGGCGCCTCAGAAATTTCATGACGGCAGCTGGCACACCTGTAGCGCATGCGTCCCACATAAAAAGGCTTCTAACAGCGATACAAGAACCAGACAGAGTGGCTGTTATCAAGTGCAAAGCACACACTTACAACCAAGACCCAATTTCACTTGGTAACAGCCGGGCCGACGAAGCTGCTAAATCAGCAGCCAGCACCCCCATACAAACGAACATCACATCACTGATGACATTCAACACAATCAACACACAAAAATTAATTGAAATGCAAAATTTGTGTTCTTCACAGGAAAAGGCGGTCTGGAGGTCAAAGGGGTATGGCCAGGAGTCCTCAGGACTCTGGACAGGTGGACACGGTAAGCCAGTGGCCCCCAGAGCATATCTTCCAGGTCTAGCTGAGGCGGCACACGGTCTGACTCACCTAGGCAAAGCGGGTATGTGCAAGCTAGTGAGAGCCTACTGGTGTGCGCCAGGATTCTCTTCTCATGCAGGTAAGAGAGCAATGACATGCCTTACTTGCTTGAGGAAGAATATTGAAAAGTCAATACCAACAGAGCCATCCCATATCCCTCCGACAGACGGACCTTTTCAGGTAATACAAATTGATTTCATACAGTTACTACCCTGTAGGAATTTAAAATATGTGTTAGTCTGTATTGATGTATTTTCCAATTGGGTAGAAGCATTCCCTGCTGCCACAAATACTGCTACGTTCACTGCAAAGAAAATTGTGCAGGAATTTGTATGTAGATATGGTTTCCCTAGAATAATTGAAAGCGATAGGGGTACCCATTTTACAGGTGAAGTCTTTCAGGTTATATGCAAACTAATGGGAATTAATAGCAAGCTGCATACTCCGTACCGACCACAGGCGAGTGCGAAAGTGGAGAGAATGAACAGCACTATTAAGAACAAGCTGAGCAAAGTGATGGCTGAGACTGGATTGTTGTGGCCAGAAGCTTTGCCACTAGCATTGTACAGCATCAGAACCACTCCCAGGTCTCCCCTTAACCTATCACCCTTTGAGATTCTTTTTGGTCGACAATCTCATGTAATGATAGACCCCCAGGATGATTTGAAATGCAATAATGAAGTGACAGTGAAATATTTGGTTGGGATGAGCCAGCAGCTGAGAAATCAAAATAGAAATCTAAAGCTGGTGATTCCTGACCTACCGAACAGTAATTGTCATGACATTGAACCTGGGGATTATGTAATGATTCTAAATTTTCTACGCTCAGGTTGCCTCATTGACAGGTGGGAAGGACCGTACCAAGTCTTGCTAACCAGCATGACAGCATTAAAGGTTGCCGAAAGAGAGACTTAGGTCCACTCGTCCCACTGTAAGAAGGTCGCTGACCCGGAGAGAACCTGTGACAAAGAGCAGAGTGTAGAGAACATCGTATCACTGGAGTGTCTGTTCCGGGAAGGTTGAGAGGCAGGACTGTTGAGACGGCACCTGAGCGCGGAGAACAACAAGACCAGAGGCGGTTGTCGCACCAGTTTTTTATTTTTCCATCTCCCACTACCCTCTTTCTCTTCTTCTCTTTCTCCCTCCCTTCTCTCCCCTTAACAAGATGGATCTACCCCAAGAGACTGCGTTTCGGGTTTTTTCTGTTAATCCCGTTGTTGACCAGGACAGTCTGTTACGGTGAGGGTCCCAGAGAAGTCGAGCAAGGATCTGGAATGGGTTCTGATGGTGAGGATGGATTTGTAGAATCTCAGGATCAACACATCACTCGAGCAAAGGCGGGTATCAGAAAGCGCTCTGGTAGTCAGGGAGCTCGGAGGCACTGTGAAGGGTTATTGTCTGAGGAAAATTGCATTTGTAGGAATTGTGAGAACATAGTCGAGGATGGGTGCATCCAGAGATGTCAGTCCAGCCTTAATATCGACATGGACCGTCATTCATTGAGTAATTACCACTCACTAGTGGGTAAGGTCTTAAACCAGACAGAATGCTGGGTGTGCTCACAAGTACCTCAAGGTCAGAGCAAGTCAGGATTAGTACCATACCCTTTAGCAATAGATGAGGTACTCGAATTACGGAGTGGGAGACCGGTGGACAAGAAATTCAATATTTCTAGGCCCCCTAGTTTGAAGCTCCACCAGTATCATGTAGATAGATCCTTATAATGTTTCAATATTTCCAATTACCAAAAACCGGGAACTTGGGAAGTGACGTGGAATAACCAGACAATGACCTTTTCACACAGAGCTGATAGGATACCCATAGACTCTGAACTTATACGCCAAATAGCCAACAGTGGGAGGTATTTTCGGTATAGGTATACTCGTGGAAGCAAGACCATGTGGGTTGGAAAAGTATCGCCAGGGTATTGTGCCCATATCATCCAGCCCGATACTTGTACTGAGCAGATGGGAGAACTAGGGATTGGTTTCTTCACTTGGAAAGTTTGTAATATGGTGATATCATATTCTGTCACCTATGTTCTCCCGGATGATGCCTATTTCATATGTGGGAGGAAAGCGTACAAGTGGCTTGCCCCGAGCTCAGAGGGATTGTGTTATATTGGGAGAGTACTGCCAGAGGTCATGACCATAACCCATGATAAGATGAGAGATGTTCACCGCAGTGCTCAGGCTTCTTATACTCATACTCACTATGAACACATAGTCAAGAGACACCTCATAGAGAGGACAGAGCACGTAGCCTCTGATTTGATCCACAAATCCACCGGGATTCAATTCGTTCTCGCATTAGACATCACCCGTACTGCCAGAGGAATGATAAATTATAGGTATATCCATGCGCTAGCGAACTTGATAGATAATATCACTGAGATGTATGATGACACCTTCCAGCATACGGGAAGGGAGTTACAAGCTTACAAGAAGGAATTGATCCAGCACAGGATGGTCCTTAATTATATCACAGCCGTGACGGGTGGGTACTGTGTCACTTTGGCAACTCAATATGGTGTGAAGTGCTGTACGTATATTACAAACAGCACTGACGACCCCACGGAGATTATCGATCAAAAGATGGACGATATCTTGCAGTTGAAGTGGGAGTTCCGGAGGAGACACAACCTTACCCTGACGGCTGTGGGTAATGAGCTGACCGGCTGGGTCTCATGGTTGAACCCACGAAATTGGTTCTTAGGATTAGGAGAGTGGGCTCAAAATGTTATTATGAGTGTAGGGAAGTTTCTCCTTTGTGTCCTGGGAGTCGTCATAATTATTGGCTTGATATTTAGGTGTGTTCGAATTCTGACGCGGCGCAAGCACGGCACAAAGTTGATGAGTCTAGGGAGCGAGGGCATTGTTATAGCAGCAGATTTAATTTACGACCCATCCATAGAGACAGTGTTATGATAAGGATTGCAAATGAATTCCATGGCCTGTTTCTTTCACCCGGTTTTCTTTTGTCTCCCCCTCTGCCCAGATACACCCATCCGGAAAAGACATCAGCCCTACCCAAGAATGTTTATGTAAATGTTTATGTGAATGTATTTTAGATATTTGTCTTATCTTCATCTCTACAACCTTCAGTTAACGACACACATAGTCGACAGGTGATATCTACATATACTAGCACTCACATATGTTCCCCCTCCATGTATCATCAACTAATTGTGCACCCCATTTGTTGGAACAAGAAGCCGAAAAGAGCTCGGTAGTGTTTGTTGGCCCATTTACAGACCCTTAATACGGGATGAGAAGGATTTAATGTATACTTCGCAATGCCTCAAAGCTTATTTAGAACATATAAGGCACGATGATACATGCCCCTCAGACATGGAATCATACATACATGCTTTTTACTATCCGACTAGGTCATACATTTCCTACCTACCACTCTCCCCCGACCATCCAAAACTTCTGTAGATATTGTGTAGATATTTTTCTGTTTAGTGATTAGATAGTGGCAGTTATTGGTGACTGCCAAAGGGTGGACTGTGAAAGTCGAAAAATATTGCAGTACACACATCACGTACGAACTACACACAGATGGCCTCCGCGCGTGTACTTGTTCTGCTATGCGTGCACATATTCGCAATTTGCGTATGGTCGCTCCCGCGGTCGTGCGCATCAGTGCGTGGTATGGGTATTTATGGTTGAGTTTGTGAACGCATGGAGAGCTATCAAAACACATTACATATTTAATCCAAATAGTGCACAATGTACACATAGTCCCCCTGCACCACACCAGAAAATAACAACAGTTTAAATGGTTTTAGAACAAGGGGATTCACCTTTACAGAATAGGAGGGGACAGAACAAGGTCATAAGGTGGTGTTTGGTATCCAGCTGTAGGGTATTTTAAGGGTAACATTCCGGTGTTAGTTTGAGGAAGATCGCATGTTCCTGCGGATAGTTATGTGCAGAAGCAGAATATAGATATAAACTGTATTTACTGTACATTATGTATGCGGCGGGAATCCAGAGGAGACCACCCACAAGAGCAGTTAGAACAGACATCGCCCACCAATTCAAATCGACCTATGACCTCTCCTGTACTGTAAAAGTGCATTCCTGTGTCCAATGGACAAAGGGATTACAGTATCCATTGTATTGCTTTTGGAAGAATTGTATAAATAAAGCCTACTGCAGCCTGGTCTGACACAAGACTCACAACATTATCTATTAGATTACGGAGGACCGGACCGGGAAGCGCACGCGATTATACTCACGTATGTACCATTGACTGTAGCTATTATTCTGTTATATTGTCTTATATTGTATTGTATATATTGTAACCCCCTTTCAGCAATATTACGCTGTGGTGTCGGAACCCGGTGATTTAACTACAAATCGGTGTTGTGTCTTCCTTTCCCCGCTATGGTTTAAAAGTGTATTAGTAACGCATTGCATTGCTGTATAAGGTTTAAAGCGTATTCATTGGGTGTGTACGCGCTGCGGGTGCATTGTACCGTCAGTGCGGTGTTTGTACACAGAGTCCGTACATCGTACGGGACTCTGTACGCTAATAGCGTAAAAATAAGATTTTACTTACCGGTAAATCTATTTCCCGTAGTCCGTAGTGGATGCTGGGGACTCCGTAAGGACCATGGGGAATAGACGGACTCCGCAGGAGACATGGGCACTTTAAGAAAGAATTTAGATTCTGGTGTGCTCTGGCTCCTCCCTCTATGACCCTCCTCCAGGCCTCAGTTTGAATCTGTGCCCAGACGAGCTGGGTGCTGTTCAGTGAGCTCTCCTGAGCTTGCTGTAAGAAAGTATTTTGTTAGGTTTTTTATTTTCAGGGAGCTCTGCTGGCAACAGACTCCCTGCATCGTGGGACTGAGGGGAGAGAAGCAGCCCTACTCTCTGCAGATAGGTCCTGCTTCTTAGGCTACTGGACACCATTAGCTCCAGAGGGATCGTACACAGGATCTCACCCTCGTCGTCCGATCCCGGAGCCGCGCCGCCATCCCCCTCGCAGAGCCGGAAGACAGAAGCCGGGTGAAAGAAGCAAGAAGACTTCGAAATCGGCGGCAGAAGACTCCAGTCTTCACTGAGGTAGCGCACAGCACTGCAGCTGTGCGCCATTGCTCCCACACTACACCCACATACTCCGGTCACTGTAAGGGTGCAGGGCGCAGGGGGGGGGGGGGGGGCCCTGGGCAGCAATTAGAGTCCTCTTTGGCAAAAGTTTGCATATATACAGTTGGGCACTGTATATATGTATGAGCCCCCGCCAAGAATTGTACATTAAAGCGGGACAGAAGCCCGCTGCTGAGGGGGCGGGGCTTCTTCCTCAGCACTCACCAGCGCCATTTTTTCTCCACAGCTCCGCTGAGAGGAAGCTCCCGGGCTCTCCTCTGCAGATACACGGTAGAAGAGGGTAAAAAGAGAGGGGGGGCACATAATTTGGCGCAAAAAAGCAATATAACAGCGGCTACTGGGTTAACATTAAGTTACTGTGTTATTCCTGGGTTATATAGCGCTGGGATGTGTGCTGGCATACTCTCTCTCTGTCTCTCCAAAGGGCCTTGTGGGGGAACTGTCTTCAAAAAGAGCATTCCCTGTGTGTGTGGTGTGTCGGTACGCTTGTGTCGACATGTTTGACGAGGAAGGCTATGTGGAACGCTAATAGCGTAAAAAGTACGTAGCGTGTGTACCAAGTATAGCGGCCGCAGCGGCTAAAGGTTTAGTGTGTTTAGAGTGTATAGAAGGTATAGCTTTTCATTCCTGTATATAAATCGACATTATCACCATTGTATATTTCTTTGTTAAATAGTCATTACTAAATATCTGCAGCATTGATCCTGCCAGAGGTAAACCAGAAATAAGGCACAGTTATGTTTAGAAAACCTATAAGGAGGAAGCCACCTGTGTATCCGGTCAGACAGTGCTGGGAGCTGGCATGTCTATGGGGTGTATTCAATAGCTGTCGGAAGCTGCCATCTTGTTAGAAAGAATGCATCTTCCGACAGATTTCAGTCGTAATGGATTCCGGCCTGTTCAAAAAGTACAGTTTTTTTCTGACAAGTCGGGAATTCCCGACTTGTCGGAAAACACTGCCGATCCGCGTGATTCTGTCGGAAACAGGGCCAAATCTGACAGGTTTTCTGACAGACTTTTAAAAAAAGTCGGATTGAGGTGAGGAGACGACAGTCGGATTTGGCCACTCTATTGAATAGGGGTTGTCAGATCCATTCTGACAAATGCATGTCGGAATGGATCCGACTCTTTTTGAATATACCCCTATTAGTCACAGTATTTGGCCCATGAGCCGCCTGCATAGACTAGCTGGCCCCTGTTGGCCAGATTGTCCCCTCTCTGTAAGGGTTAGCGGAATAACTACCCTTATACTACCTTGGGTTTGCTGATTATATTATGGAAGAAAGGTAAGACGTTTCTCAGATCACCTGTCTGGTCTGTTAGGTGAGAAACTTCCAAAGTAGTAATTTATAAACCACAGATAAAGCAGCCGATGCTTAGTTGAATGAAAGTATCTGCACCCGCTTTGCCTCCACGGAAGTCTGCACGACCTCTGCATTGACGCAGATGTGTGGAACATCAGCTCACCGGGTCAGTCTATGGTTTTGCAAAATGGCGACCGGAACTGTGACATTGGTACTATGTTTTCTACCTACGGAATCGCAGCTGTAGGCTGAGGCACATGATTGTTGCGCGTCTGTGGTTTTGCAGCTACTCCATGTGTGTATGTATATATATATATATATATATATATATATTAAAATGGGTACTTGAAATAAGGACTCTTAGGCAGGTTTTCCGGTAAAACACAGTTTGATTACTGGCATCGGACACTGGATATCACATACACAGGCTTGGGCCTGGTCACACGGGTACATAAATTAAAAAGTTAATGAAAATAAGATTTTACTTACCGATAAATCTATTTCTCATAGTCCGTAGTGGATGCTGGGGACTCCGTCAGGACCATGGGGAATAGCGGCTCCGCAGGAGACAGGGCACAAAAGCAAGCTTTTAGGATCACATGGTGTGTACTGGCTCCTCCCCCTATGACCCTCCTCCAAGCCTCAGTTAGGTACTG
Organism: Pseudophryne corroboree; assembly: GCF_028390025.1. NCBI lineage: Eukaryota > Metazoa > Chordata > Amphibia > Anura > Myobatrachidae > Pseudophryne > Pseudophryne corroboree. The sequence goes on along the minus strand of NC_086444.1, from coordinate 46,894,915 downwards.
TGCCCGGACGAGCGTACACAATAAGGAAGGATCTTGAATCCCGGGTAAGACTCATACCAGCCACACCAATCACACCGTACAACTTGTGATTTGAACCCAGTTAACAGTATGATAACAATGAAGTAGCCTCTAAAAAAGATGGCTCACAACAATAATAACCCGATTTTTTGTAACAATAACTATGTACAAGTAATGCAGACAATCCGCACTTGGGATGGGCGCCCAGCATCCACTACGGACTATGAGAAATAGATTTATCGGTAAGTAAAATCTTATTTTCTCTAACGTCCTAGTGGATGCTGGGGACTCCGTCAGGACCATGGGGATTATACCAAAGCTCCCAAACGGGCGGGAGAGTGCGGATGACTCTGCAGCACCGAATGAGAGAACTCCAGGTCCTCCTCAGCCAGGGTATCAAATTTGTAGAATTTTGCAAACGTGTTTGCCCCTGACCAAGTAGCTGCTCGGCAAAGTTGTAAAGCCGAGACCCCTCGGGCAGCCGCCCAAGATGAGCCCACCTTCCTTGTGGAATGGGCATTTACAGATTTTGGCTGTGGCAGGCCTGCCACAGAATGTGCAAGCTGAATTGTACTACAAATCCAACGAGCAATAGTCTGCTTAGAAGCAGGAGCACCCAGCTTTTTGGGTGCCTACAATATAAACAGCAAGTCAGACTTTCTGACTCCAGCCGTCCTGGAATTATATATATATATATATATATTTTCAGGGCCCTGACAACGTCTAGCAACTTGGAGTCCTCCAAGTCCCTAGTAGCCGCAGGCACCACAATAGGTTGTTTCAGGTGAAACGCTGACACCACCTTAGGAAGAAACTGGGGACGAGTCCGCAGTTCTGCCCTGTCCGAATGGAAAATCAAATATGGGCTTTTGTAAGACAAAGCCGCCAATTTTGACAATCGCCTGGCCGAGGCCAGGGCCAACAGCATCGTCACTTTCCATGTGAGATATTTCAAATCCACAGATTTGAGTGGTTCAAACCAATATGATTTGAGGAATCCCAACACTACGTTGAGATCCCACGGTGCCACTGGAGGCACACAAGGGCTGTATATGCAATACTCCCTTGACAAACGTCTGGACTTCAGGAACTGAAGCCAATTCTTTCTGGAAGAAAATCTATAGGGCCGAAACTTGAACCTTAATGGACCCCAATTTGAGGCTCATAGACACTCCTGTTTGCAGGAAGTGCAGAAATCGACCTAGTTGAAATTTTTTCGTGGGGCCTTCCTGGCCTCACCCACGCAACATATTTTTACCACATGTGGTGATAACGTTGTGCGGTCACCTCCTTCCTGGCTTTGACCAGGGTAGGTATGACCTCTTCCGGAATGCCTTTTCCCTTAGGATCCGGCGTTCAAACCGCCATGCCGTCAAACGCAGTCGCGGTAAGTCTTGGAACAGACAAGGTCCCTGCTGGAGCAGGTCCTTTCTTAAAGGCCGATGCCACGGTTCCTCTTGGAACAGACATGGTACTTGCTGAAAGCAAATCCCTTCTTAGCTCCCGAGGCCATTAGTCCTCTGTGAGCATCTCTTGAAGTTCCGGTTACCAAGTCCCTCTTGGCCAATCCGGAGCCACGAGTATAGTTCTTACTCCTCTATGTCTTATAATTCTCAATACCTTGGTTATGAGAAGCAGAGGAGGGAACACATACACCGACTGTTACACCCACGGTGTTACCAGGACGTCCACAGCTATCGCCTGAAGGTCTCGTGACCTGGCGCAATACCTGTCCCATTTTTTGTTCGGGCGGGACGCCATCATGTCCACCTTTGGTCTTTCCCAACGGTTCACAATCATGCGGAAAACTTCCCGATGAAGTTCCCACTCTCCCGGGTGGAGGTCGTGCCTGCTGAGGAAGTCTGCTTCCCAGTCGTCCACTCCCGGAATGAACACTGCTGACAGTGCTATCACATGATTTTCCGCCTAGCGAAAAATCCTTGCAGTTTTGCCACTGCCCTCCTGCTTCTTGTGCCGCCCTTTCTGTTTACGTGGGCGACTGCCGTGATGTTATCCCACTGGATCAATACCGGCTGACCTTGAAGCAGAGGTCTTGCTAAGCTTAGAGCATTATAAATTTGCTCTTAGCTCCAGTATATTTATGTGGAGAGAATTCTCCAGACTTGATCACACTCCTTGTGTGACTGCTCCCCAGCCTCTCAGGCTGGCCTCCGTGGTCACCAGCATCCAATCCTGAATGCCGAATCTGCGGCCCTCTAGAAGATGAGCACTCTGTAATCACCACAGGAGAGACACCCTTGTCCTTGGATATAGGGTTATCCGCTGATGCATCTGAAGATGCGATCCGGACCATTTGTCCAGCAGATCCCACTGAAGAGTTCTTGCGTGAAATCTGCCGAATGGAAGCGCTTCGTAATAAGCCACCATTTTTACCAGGACTCTTGTGCAATGATGCACTGACACTTTTCCTGGTTTTAGGAGGATCCCGATTAGCTCGGATAACTCCCTGGCTTTCTCCTCTGGGAGAAACACCTTTTCCTGGACTGTGTCCAGAATCATCCCTAGGACCAGCAGACGTGTCGTCGGAACAACTGCGGTTTTGGAATATTTAGAATCCACCCGTGCTGTCGTAGAACTACTTGAGATAGTGCTACTCCGACCTCCAACTGTTCTCTGGATCTTGTTCTTATCAGGAGGTCGTCCATTTTCTTTGAAGACGAATCCTCCTTTCGGTCATTACCTTGGTAAGGACCCGGGGTGCCTTGGACAATCCAACGGCATCGTCTTGAAACTGATAGTGACAGTTCTGTACCACGAACCTGAGGTACCCTTGGTGAGAAAAGGCAAATTTTGGGACATGGAGGTAAGCATCCCTGATGTCCCGGGACACCATATAGTCCCCTTGTTCTTTGCTATCACTGCTC